>NW_026705151.1:600000-900000 GCF_029867415.1 Vicia villosa | reverse complement strand
ACGATCATGAACACCTTGAAGGAATTCCATGACGCGTTCTTGATTACGTTGGTCAAGATTGCTTTTAGCATTACCACAAATATATACATAGATTGACGGGAACAATAGAGTTGAGTTCATCCCAGAGAGATTTGAGTTGAGTGAAATAGAGAGAAACGAACATGCCTTCTTGTTTGATGGAAGAAGTTGATTGTTTTAATTGATATATTTTAGGAGCATTTTATTGAGAAAATAGATCCTTTATGTCGGACCAGATTTATGTTGTAGTTTCAGCATATAAAATACTAGGATGAATCTCAGTTGGAACTGAATTAAGAATCCAACTTGCAACCAAATCATTGCATCGTTGTCACATAGGAACACCTTCTTTTTTCTTTGGGATGGTAAGTGACCCATCAACAAAATCTAGTTTGTTTCTTGCACAAAGTGCCTTTGTCAATGCACAACTCCATGAACCGTAGTTATCACCTGTAAGTATAGGGGTGACAAGAACAATTGAAGAATTATCTAAACGGTGAATAACATATGGGTATCTGTTTGGGGTTGTTATGGAGTGATCGGTGAGTGGAAGGTTTACAGAAGAAAGACCGAGAGTTTTTAAGGGGTGAAATATTTGACATGGTGGCAAATGGAAACTAATTTGTGTCAAAAAGAATTTGGAAACAAAGTGATGGATATTGTTCTTGATCGGCCAAAGTCCCAACTGACCAAGGCCCAATCCATCTCAAGTCCACTCCACTCGACTCAAGGTATAAAATAAGTTACATGTTAAGAGCAAGGTATAATCTTTGATCTCCACTTTCATTATACTTATCTTGAATCATGAACTAACTTGGGCGTTGGAGTGCTAGCCATGTTGTCCCACCCCACGCCACCATAAAGGAGATTAGAGCCTCCGTTAAAGATTGTCAGTTATCCAACTATCTTCGTTTTTAGTTCCTAAGTGGAGCAAGAGCATCCATTTCTGGTTCTCATATGGAACATTGGTGTAGTACAAAAAAATTAATTTCTAATTCCTACGATTTCCTCGAAATCACAAACACCACTGAACAAAACTAAAAAAATTCTAGATCTGGGTTCTTGCATTTCTGATCCAAATATTTGATTTACCAATTCGTAAGCTCTTTAAATCACTGAAGCAAAGACAAGTCGATTTTTTATTCTACACATTCGAAGGATCTACAATCACCTTCAATTTTCACCATGCACAACCCACGGAGTCTCAGATCTAGATTTAGGGTTACACTAAGGTCTGATAAGGCAATTTCCATGATCGCTTGGGTTTATAACCCCTGAGACAACAATTGATTCCAACAACGACCTATTGATGAACCACCTCATTGCCATTATCCCATAGCAATATATCGAGAAAAATAGGCTTTGGACTCAACTGACCAGAATAGCTAGCCGACTATAAAATCAAAGAAAGGACGCCTCGGGTTCTGATGGTAAAGTGACCTATTGATCATAACTTTGGAATTACGACTGACATATCTTTCCCAAAGGAAATACTATAAAGGGTGTGCTATCCGATCTCATCTCGCATAAGACAAGCAGGAGGGTTCTCTCAAAGAACGTCATTTACATCCAACCTTCTTTCTGGGTCAAAAGAGGTTTCACCATAAGACTAAATCCCCTGTAAGTAAAGTATCATACCTATTGGTCTCCTGTGGAGTACTTTAGGTATATCCTAACTCTCGAGTAAGGAGGAAGTTGGGGAGTTCCAATTACAGCGGTCAAGAAGCATCCAGTTGGCGTGTTCAATAAAGCAATTTTGGTGGTCTTAAGATACTTGTGGTCATCTTCAAGCTATGTCCCTATAGAAGCCAAACATCCATGCGTATTTGAGCAAGAAAATACATGGCGGGACACCTCAGACATCACCCAACTAAAGAAGACGCTTGAAGTTCGACGTGTATCCAGCCTGGAGCCTCGATAAAATACAATGGCCAAAGACTCTAGACGCCTTCCAACCACGCCAGGGTCACTATTGAAGGTTAGCTACCTCTTCATTTCAACGTTTATTTATGCCGAATTCAATTCATATACATCCTCTTATTTCACCTGTTGTATGCTTCTTTGTCTCTCTTTCTACTTGATCACTTGAGATCGGGGAATGAAGACAAAATGTCCAAGTGCATATCTGATATAGAATTAACTCATCTTCATGATTCTGGTATGACTGAAACACAGTATATACAGAATTGCGTATTTGATACACACTTAACGCATCTATTCAATTATGATACGACTTAAACGCACCGACTGCATGGAAGTATAACTGATATAGACTTGAGACATTTTTGTAATTCTGATATGGCCTAAGTACATTCCATGTCATATTGTGTATCAGATGAAGACTTAACACACTTCTATGATTCTCCTACGGCTCAAACACACACCTCGTTTGACTCCTCATCTGAGGTTTATTAAACACACTTTTCTTTAGCTTACTAACCCCCCGGATCTACTACAATCCCAAGGCATAGGTGGTGGATCTTGGAGATGTCCACCTTTATTCAAACCAAGCCTCGGGGCTGGGATGGGGATCTGGCTCTTGGTCAAGAAACAATCCACTTTGACATGGAACACAATAAAAAGTACGACCAAATGAAATCGACTTTGCCAACTCCACACCTCGCCCTGTGGAACACAAGAAAATCACCAAATGTGATATATAAATTAATACACTACTACGACAAGCACTAAATCCAATAAACGAGTTTAGCAACCAAAAATAATAGCTAACATTATTCAATGCATCACGTTGAAAAAAGTAGGAAAATTCTATAGGTGTATCTGCCACTTCACTATAATCAAATGCATTGTTTCCTTAGTAGAGAAAGTAGATAAGGCTCTCACACCTAAAACTTACATCTCGCCATAGGTGATGAAGACTGGAAGTTTAGCATAACCTCTAAAGTGAATAAATACTATGCAGGGTAAAAGTGAAAGCCCTAGAGTTACAATAATTCGTAAACGACAATAATGATAAAGAAATGACAAGCGGAAAGCTCCATAGTGAATAACACTTGAATCATCGAGGTATAATATTTCCATTAAATATCAAATATTATTACATCTAAAACACAAAAGCCTGGGAAATATTGCACGAAATAATAATAATAATAATACAAAGCAAAAGGAAAATCATGTCTAAACATCGGCAGTCGAGGCACCGATACTTGTAACACCCTTCTAAACCCCACGGAATAATATAATAAATTCAGAGTAAAACATGTAGTAAGGATGCTACAATTCGTCAAATAATATTTTAAAAGTCCGTATGTCATGCTTATCACGAGGAAACACAATAACTCATTTTCACAAAACATGTTAACACAGCGGAAATCAGTTCATAAGTTGAATAATATATCAAAACCAAAGTTTATCATCTCCAACAGGTAATCACATCAAAACCCAACAAAAATTATTCAACAAAATAAAATTAAGAGTTATCAACAACTCTGAAACAAACGAGCGTTCTCCTAGTGTTACAAGACCAGAGTATGACACCCGAAACAACTGACTCTAAACGGATTACTCTACGAGTCATCCTCACCGAAGCGTAAAAGTCGTTACTCCTCAATCTAAAAAATGTCAACAGTAAGGGTGAGTCTCATTCACAATTAACAAATGTTATAAGCTCATAAACAATAAAACATCATTAGTATATTATTCACCCAATTGCAAATATATTCAGATTCACAGCAACATTCACCAACCACACCAATTAAATCAATTCTATCACAGTATAACATTGGACATCTTCCATTCATGTTATAATAATTCATACATCCTAATGCAATGCAACTACATGCATGTGGTAACAATAATGGGATTAACCCATCTCACTGATCCACCATCGTCAAGGATACGACTACTTCCACTCACTAATTCCACACAATGGGAATTAGCTACCGCTGATCCAACACCACCAGGATACAACCACACATATGATTATGAATGCATGCATCACCTATAGCATGCTAATCATCAACACTGATCATAAATGAACACCATTCAACAATCATGTAATATATACATCACACCAACCACAACATCAACAGAGCAATTATATTTCCGCAACACCACTACTTAACACATGTATTACTTATGCATACAAGTATAATTCACCACCACTAAATACCAGTTTTTAAATAAAATTGAGCTACTACTCTTTAAGCTATTTTATTAGATAGAAAATTAAATCACCTTTTCAACGCACAAAACGGCGCTCAAAACAGACTTACAGTTTGAACGTTATGAGTTTTAGAAATTATTAATTTTTTCCCAAAAAGCTACAGTGTAACCGGTTACCAATATGGTGTAACCGATTACACACACGAAAAACCATTTATTTTTCAAAATATGCCCAGTGTAACCGGTTATGGGAAATAGCACAACTGATTACGCTTGACGTAACCTATTCGCTATTATTTCAAACAGGTTGTAATCGGTTACCGTAACCGATTACGAGCTCGAAAATGAAATTCTTTGGAAAACACACTCAGTGTAACCGGTTACCGTAACCGATTACACCCCTTCTGCAACCGCGACTTCGTTTTTTACAGCATTTCAGCTTCTCCACTCAATCCAAATCGTACAAGTTCAATTATAACACAATTACAGAGCTAATTTCATATGTTTCACACCATATTATTAAACACAAGTCTATCAAACATCACCAATCTTTCACAAACACTCAATTGCATATAATCCATGAAATTGAACCTTAAACCCCAAACCCCCAAAACCTAACATACATCCGAATTGAATCAAACAAAACACAAATTCAGTCCTACTATCCATATACCGATAAAAGATGATAATCGGAAGAGTCCCCCTTACCTTAGCCAAATTCTTGGATTCTTCCTCTTCCAAAGCTTTTTCACGTTCTTCTTTTTCTCCTCTTTTGCTCTTTTGCTCTTCTATTTCCCAATTTCCTTATTTTCCTTCTTTTATAAAAATTAGAACATAACTTTAGTAAAGGCCTAACACTTAGCACCTCCCTTTTACTAATCACAACACTGGACCAATTACCTTATTTCCCAATTCTTTAATATAATCCGATTAAAATACTAAATAATTCCAAATAATTAATTTAAATCTGAATTAAATTAAAATGGAAAATATGGGGTGTTACATCTCTCCCCCACTAAAAGAGTTTTCGTTCTCGAAAACATACCTCAAGCAAACAGTTCAGGATAGGAGTCTTTCATTTGACTCTCCAGCTCCCAGGTAACATTTCCACCTGTTGGTCCTCCCAAACTACTCTGACCAATGATATCTCTTTACCACGTAATTTCTTCAACTTTCAGTCTTCAATCCTTACAGGCAAAGCTTCAATTGTAAGATTGTCTTTCACTTGTACATCATCCACTTGGATCACATGAGACGGATCAGCAATATACTTTCTCAACTGCAACACATGGAACACATCGTGCAAATTTGCAAGTGTCGGCGGCAGAGCAATGCGATATGATACTTCTCCCACCCTTTCCGTAATCTGAAACGGACCAATGAAGCGCGGCGCCAACTTCTTTGACTTCAAAGCTCGACCAACACTAGTCATAGGAGTCACTCTCAGAAATACATGATCTCCCTCTTGAAATTCAAGTGTCCTTTTCCTCTTATCATGATAGCTCTTCTGACGACTCTGAGAAGCTTTCATCTTCTCCAGAATCATCTTAATCTTCTCTGTAGTTTGTTGCACAATCTCTGGTCCAATCACGACACTTTCACCAGATTCATACCAGCATAATGGTGTCCTACACCTTCGACCATACAAGGCCTCAAACAGAGTCATACTAATACTCGAATGATAGCTATTGTTGTAAGTAAATTCAATCAAGGGTAGATAACTATCCCAAGCACCGCCTTTCTCTAACACACATGCACGCAACAAGTCTTCCGACGATTGAATCGTTCTTTCTGTCTGACCATCAGTTTGCGGATGATAAGCAGAACTCAATCTCAAATTAGTACTCAAAGCTTTCTACAAACCTTCCTAGAATTTTGATGTAAATCTTGGATCTCTATCTGACACAATACTCGAAAGGATACCATGCAGACTCACTATCTTCCTAATATACAACTGAGCTAATTTCTTCATTGAGTAATCCATTTGCATCGGTATAAAGTGAGAAGACTTCGTAAATCTGTCCACAATCACCCAGATAGCTTTACAATTCTTAAATGTCCTCGGTAAACCATAAACAAAACTCATAGATATACTATCCCACTTCCATTCAGGAATAAACAACAGTTGCATAAATCCATACAGCTTCTGATGCTCAATCTTTGACTTCTGAAAAGTCAAACAAGAATAAACAAACTCAGATATTTCCTTTTTCATTCCAGGCCACCAAAACAACTTTTTCAAGTCATGATACATCTTGGTAGAACCATAATGAATACTCAATCCACTATGGTGTCCTTCTTCAAGAATACTCTTTCTAAGCTCAACAACATTAGGGACACATACTCGATCACCAAACCTCAATATACCATTCTCGTCAATTCTGAATTCACCTCCTTTTCCTTGGTTAATCAAAGCCAATTTATCAACCAAGTCGACATCAGTTTTCTGACCCGCTCTAATCTCATCCAAAATGTTACTTGTCAGCTTTAACATGTCCAATTTAACACTATTAGGAGTAACTTCGCATACTAAACTCAAATCTCTGAATTGTTCAATTAAATCCAATTCTCGCACCATTAGCTTAGACATATGTAAGGACTTCCTACTCAATGAATCAGCAACAACGTTCACTTTACCCGGATGGTAATTCAATCCAAAATCATAGTCCTTGAGAAACTCTAACCATCTCCTCTGCCTCATATTAAGCTCTTTCTGATCAAAGAGATACTTCAGACTCTTGTGACCACTGAATACTTCGAACCTCAAACCATATAAATAGTGTCTCCATAATTTCAACACAAATATCACGGCTGCCAATTCTAAATCATGAGTTGGATAATTCCTTTCATGAACTTTGAGTTGTCTAAACGCATAAGCCACTACCTGTTGATTTTGCATTAATACACCACCTAATCCCATCAATGAAGCATCACAATATACTATTAAAGAATCTATCGAATTCGAAAAAATCATAATAGGAGCACTGGTCAACCTCTTCTTCAACTCTTGAAATCCTTCTTTGCACTTCGAATCCCAAATGAATGCTTGACCCTTCCTAGTCAACTTAGTTAACGGGAATGCTAACTTCAAAAATCCTTCTATAAACTTCCTGTAGTAACCGGCAAGACCAAGAAAACTACGAATCTGGGAAACAGACTTCGGAGCTTCCCACTGAGATACCGCTTCTACTTTCGCAGGATCTACAGCAATACCATTCTTGGAAATCACATGGACAAGAAAGCTTACTTCACTTAACCGGAACTCACACTTTGACAATTTCACATAAAGTTTTTTCTCTTTCAGTAGTTCTATTACAACTCTAACATGATCTGCATGCTCTTCTTCATTCTTGGAATATATCAGAATATCATCTATAAACACCACCACGAACTTGTCGAGATAGGGATGGAAGATCCTATTCATATATTCCATAAAAACACCAGGTGCATTAGTCACTCCAAATGGAATCACTGTATACTCGTAATGACCATACCTTGTTCTGAATGCAGTCTTCTGAATATCGTCCGCCTTTACACGAATTTGATGATACCCAGACCTCAAGATCAATCATACTGAATACACACGCTCCAACCAGTTGGTCCATTAAATCATCAATCCTCGGCAACGGATACCGATTCTTGATAGTAACTTTATTCAACTTTCTATAATCCACACACAATCTCATAGAACCTTCCTTCTTCTTCACTAGCAACACCGGGGCACCCCACGGTGAAACACTAGGACGAATAAATTCCTTCTCAAGCAACTCTTCTAATTGACTCTTCAATTCAGTCAACCCAGATACTGACATAGGATAAGGTGCCATCGACACAGGACTAGTTCCAGGAATCAGATCAATAGCAAATTCCGCTTCTCTCTCAGGTGGCAACTCTCTAACATCTTCTGGAAAAACTTCCGGAAAATCACATACTACTGGTAATTCACTCCCTACTGCCTTTCCTTTCAATTCCATAGATGCAAACAACATAAACACGTATGCCCCGTCCTTAACCGCTGCATCCACCTGTCTCGCAGTCATCGCCAAGTCTTCAACACTTACCTCTTCAGGAAAAATAACTGTCTTCATAAAATAATTGATGTGAACCCGATTGAATTGTAACCAGTTCATTCCTAGGATGACATCAAGTTGTTCGGCGAAAGGCACACTAAGTCCATTCCAAACTCTCTACCAAATATATCAATAGGGCAATTCAGACAAGCAAATGAAATAGTCACTGAACCTGACGCTGGAGTTTCAATAACCATACTTCCATTTATATCAGATATTTCGAAATTCAATCTTTTAGCACAATCCATAAAAATAAACGAATAAGTTGCTCCAGTATCTATAATTGCAATTAAAGGTGTGCCATGGATAAAACACGTACCTTTAATTAATCGATCTTCGGGAGTAGTCTCTGACCCAAATAAGTAAAAACTTTACCATCAGCTTGATTCTTCCTTGGCTTAGGACACTGTGGGCTAATATAACCCTCTTCGCCGCAGTTGTAGTAAGTCACGGTCTTTCCTTTACAATCTGCAATAACATGACCCGCTTTACCACACCTATAACACTTCTTCTCTTCACTTTTGCATTCATGGATGCAATGTCCAGGCTCACTGCACTTATAGCATCTAACAGGAGCACCGGAGTCTCCCCCACTAGGCCTCTTTCAACCTCCAGCTTTAGGATTACCTTTAACATATGACTTACCTCTATCCATTGGCTTCTTTCCCTTTTTGTCAACCAACTCGCGGGAGTGAGATGACTTTAACTTTATGTTATCTTCTTCAAAGATCCGACTGCAATCCACCAAATCAGCAAATCTGCGAATCCTCTGATATCTGATACCTTGCTTAATTTCATCTCGGAGGCCATTCTCAAACTTAATACACCTTGAGAATTCGTTAGCCTCATCATTGTTGTAGTGAGTATAGTACTTAGCCAGCTCAACACATTTGGAAGCATACTCAAGCACCGTCATACTACCCTGCTTCAGCTCTAAGAATTCAATCTCTTTCCTGCCCCGAACATCTTCAGGAAAGTACTTTCTAAGAAATTCTCTTCTGAAAATAGCCCAAGTGATTGCCACACCATCAACATCAAGTTCAGCTCTAGTAGTAACCCACCAATCGTCAGCTTCCTCAGACAACAAATGCTACCATACCTCACCTTTAGGTTCTCTGCACAATCAATCACCCGGAAGATCCTTTCAATTTCCTTCATCCGCTTCTGAGCACCATCAGGATCGTAGGTGCCTTTGAACAACGGAGGATTGTTCCTCTGAAATTCCCCCAGCTTCCTGTTAGCACCAATCCCCGCTCCATTGGCATTCCCTCCTAGCACACCAACAATCATGCCCAGAGCCTTTGCAATAGCATCATCATTCCTTCCACCTCCTCCAGCCATTGTTCTGCTAACCACAAAACAATTTTGTTAGAACAAAAGTATCGACAGTGATACTCACACTAGTCGCATACAAGGGAATAATAACAAGACTCTGGTCTCAACGACTGACTATTCTCTGATACCACTATTGTAACACCTTTCTAAACCCCACAGAATAATATAATAAATTCAGAGTAAAACATGTAGTAAGGATGCTACAAAAGTTTATCATATATCAAAACCTAAGTTTATCATCTCCAACAGGTAATCACATCAAAACCCAATAAAATTATTAAACAAAATAAAATTAAGAGTTATCAACAACTCTGAAACAAACGAGCGTTCCCCCAGTGTTACAAGACCAGAACATGACACCCGACACAACTGACTCTAAACGAATTACTCTACGAGTCATCCTCACCGTTGCGTAAAAGCCGCTATTCCTCAATCTGAAAAATGTCAACAGTAAGGGTGAGTCTCATTCACAATTAAAAAAATGTTATAAGCTCATAAACAATAAAACATCATTAGTATATTATTCACCCAATTGCAAATATATTAAGATTCACAGCAACATTCACCAACTACACCAATTAAATCAATTCTATCACATTATAACATTGGACATATTCCATTCATGTTATAATAATTCATACATCCTAATACAATGCAACTACATGTATGTGGTACTAATCATAGGATTAACACATCTCACCGATCCTCCATCGTTAAGGATACGACTACTTCCACTCACTAATTCCATACAATGGGAATTAGCTACCGCTGATCCAACACCACCAGGATACAACCACACATATGATTATGAATGCGTGCATCACCTATAACATACTAATCATCAACACTGATCATAAATGAACACCATTTATCATAATCCAACTCACGAATTTAACACCGAATAATGCATTTATATTTTAACATCATTTAACAATCATGTAATATATACATAACACCAACCACAACATCGACAGAGCAATTATATTGCCGCAACACCACTGCATAACACATGTATTACTTATGCATACAAGTATAATTCACCACCACCAAATACCATTTTTTAAAATAAAATTGAGCTACTGCTCTTTAATCTATTTTATTAGATAGAAAATTAAATCACCTTTTCAACACACAAAACGGCGCTCAAAACGGACTTACGGTTCAAAAGTTATGAGTTTTAGAAATTAATAATTTTTTTCCAAAAAGCTACAGTGTAACCGGTTACCAATATGGTGTAACCGATTACACACACACAAAAACCATTTATTTTTCAAAATATGCCCAGTGTAACCGGTTACGGGAAATGGCGTAGCCTGTTAGGCTTGAAGTAACCTATTCGCCGTTATTCCAAACAGGTTGTAATCGGTTACCGTAACCGATTACGAGCTCGAAAATGAAATTCTTTGGAAAACACACTCAGTGTAACCAGTTACCGTAACCGACTACACCCCTTCTGCAGCAGCAACTTCGTTTTTGACAGCATTTCAACTTCTCCACTCAATCCAAATCGTACCAGTTCGATTATAACACAATTACAAAGCTAATTTCAGATGTTTCACACCATATTATCAAACACAAGTCTATCAAACATCACCAACCGTTCACAAACACTCAATTGCATATAATCCATGATATTGAACCTTAAACCCCAAACCCCTAAAACCTAACATACATCCGAATTGAATCAAACAATACACAAATTCAGTCCTACTATCCATAAACTGATAAAAGATGATAATCGGAAGAGTCCCCTCTTACCTTTGCCAAATTCTTGGGTTCTTCCTCTTCCAAAGCTCTTTCACGTTCTTCTTTTTCTCCTCTTTTGCTCCTTTGCTCTTCTATTTTCCAATTTCCTTATTTTCCTTCTTTTATGAAAAATAGAACATAAATTTAGTAAAGGCCTAACACTTAGTACCTCCCCTTTACTAATCACAACACTGGCCCAGTTACCTTATTTCCCAATTCTCCAATATAATCCGATTAAAATACTAAATAATTCCAAATAATTAATTTAAATCTCAATAAAATTAAAATAGAAAATATGGGGTGTTACAATTCTCCCCCACTAAAAGAGTTTTCGTCCTAAAAAACATATCTCAAGCAAATAGTTTAGGATAGGAGTCTTTCATTTGACTCTCCAGAATAGAAGTCAATAAGTCCTTAGGGACGTACACCTAAGATGGAAAAGATCAAAAAATAAGCTAAGAGAGGGTTTCCAGAATTTATACTAGGCGTAGAGTTGGAAGTGCCTTATGCATGCCCATTACCCTGAATGAAGCTAGAAAGGAGAAAATCTTAAATGTTTCAAAAAGGTTACCTCAAATTCATAAAAAGGCAGTCAAAGTCCTATTCTTGTAAACATGCACTCATAAAACTGGACCATGCAATCATCTAAAGAACTGCATATCCTTTTCTCCCCTGATACCAAAAGGACCATCCATTTTAAAAGCTTGTCGACCATGATGTCAACACCACTCAGGGAAGCCTCAATGCTTAGAACCCAGGAAACTCCCACTACCTTTGCGTCTACCTAGTTATACTTCGATGCAACTGGCCAACATGGAAGATTTAAGTGTTCTAGCACCTCAACATCGCTAGGCTCACAACCTTCTGTTTGCAAACAATCATGAATTAAATTTCTAGCACATTCCCTTCTTTGCAAATTGGCCCGTACCTCCTTTTCAGATAAGATATAAGGGGACATAGGGATCCCAGTGCAACTTACTCCTCCACCAATATTCGATGTGAGGGCATCTAACGACCCAGAAGAAAAAAATTTCTTCTTCCAAGGAAATCTCAAATGCCTAATCTGATCCAGAGTCTACAAAAAGGGCTATGATTTTCGATCCTACACGATCACCACTAAGAGAAGATGAGCGGAATCGGGGAATGACCCAGATGAAGTTTCCACTTCAAAATTGCTCACTAAATCATCAATATTATCACTCATCTTAACTAGAAAATTGGAAATGCTAGAACTAAAGCTTGAGTTAGAAGGATACCTGGTTGTTGGAGGTTGATGTAGCATGACGAATGAAAAAGAAAAATATTTAAGGGAACCATTGAATCACTTCTAGTGATACTCTCGAAGAGGAAGGAACGAAAACATTTTTTCTGGAAAGTATTTGTAAGCATGAAAACTAAAAGGTTGTGAAAACTTAAAAGTTCTCAATTCACTTTATTTATAAGCAATAACGACTGAAAGATCGAGATCAACTATGGAAAGAAATCATAAGATCAATGACTAGATTTCCATTCATGGATACATACCAACTCGAGTTTACTCAAGGACTCTATAGATTGCACCATACAATAACTAGTTACGTCAAAACACATGCTAGAAAAAAGGGTGATGAAGCTTTTCAATGATGGGACCGCATTATATGTTCCTCTCCCCGTTACTTTTTCATAAACTGATCCCAAGTATTTCAGTTATATTATGCGTTAGATCACGACATGAAGGTCATTCAATGATACCTAAGGTTTCCCACAACTCCTTCATATCCCAACAAATCCTTAGGGGCCACTTTTTTGGACCAACAAATGATCCTAGTGATCAAGGCCCAAACCATCTCAAGTCCACTCTACTAGACCCAAGGTATAAAAGAGTTCATATGCTAGGAACAAGGTACAATCTATAATATCCATTTTCATTATACTTATCCTGAATTTTAAACTGACTTGTATGCTTATCATTTGGTTTGTGTTTGCTAATGATATTCTAACTACAATTAGTATCTAGTTTTAGAGGATGTATTTGGTGTGTCAGCTCCTCTTCCATGGAGTACGATATACATTTACATCTAATGGTTTTATAGTGTCTCATCCTTATATGACACCAGTGTTAGACAGAGATCACCCTAGGTCAGTTCATCAGGAGTTATTATAAGAGAAACAGACAAGGACGAACCATGTCGTGAATTGAAATTTCACGATCAATAACAATGTTGATTTTGTTTAGTTCATCTTTGCAATTTTGATGATTTTCTTCATTTTTTGATATTTTTCGATTGTCAATTTATGTGTAATTTCATTATATCATTTTATTGTATGATTTTATTTGTTATTTGATTTCGTCATTTTATCAAAGTAGTGTACCTTAAGTTATCCTTTTCACTTTCAAATGTTGAAACTATTACAATTGTTTTTTAGTTTGAGTAATTGTTCAAAGTTAACTATATGTGTGTCTTTAATTACAAGTCAAAAATCTTGATACAAGTAGTTTTTTATGTTTTATTTGAATCAAGCATATGATTGACTTGGATTAATAATTCTGTGAAACTTAGATTTTGGAATTATATCAGTGACACAAATTAGAAGACACCTTGACTCGAATCACAGTTAGACATGACAGAAATCATGGTCACCCTTGGTTGTGTGACTCCAATCAGACATTTGTTTGATTCGAATCATATGTTTCGAATCAAATAAGCCACTTCTAGACTTTATCACCTTGTTTAAAACCATCATTTCCTTTGATTCAAATCAAAACTTTATGAGAGGGGATAAATCTTTTCCCCTAGAAATTTATATACATAACTTTTTTATCACTCTGTATATGTTATCTCTAAACACCACCAACAACCATAAACACCACAGATAGTCCTCCAAATACAGGTTTACCCTCATCTTACTTTTTAGGAAGTACAAATCTCAAGTCATACTTTTCACAAATCTAAAAAAATCATGAACGTTCTTTAGTTCACACATTCTCTCTCAAGTCTAACATATAGATAAACGTCATAGTATGGTGATTAAGATAGACCTCTTTAGACATTGTGTGAGTTTCTTTAAGAAACCTAATTACCTTCAACTTTGAAACAAGAAATCCCATCATTTTAGTCCCTAACTCTAAAGATTGAGTGTGAGGGGTAGATATAAGGTACATCAGAGAATCTAAACTTTTTGTGAAATTTTTGTGTGTATCAGATTGAATATTCAATCTTGTGATTATGGTGATTGGAGAATTACTTCTAGCAAAGAATATATTATTTTGTACTCCACTAAATACTTCAGTAGTATCAAAATAAGGTAGCTACCGAATAAATTAGGAGTTTCCATGATATATAGGTAGAATAAGGGTTCAAACAAGGAACCGGTAGGATAGAGTAAATATCGATATGGAATGGAAGTCTGGAGCAGAACTTTGTGTCTAACAGGATTCTTATGTCAAGATCAAAAGATGATCTTGTGATGTTAATAGTTTAGAGTGTTTTGATACAATAGAAAAAAACTCATGTTTAACCATGTGTTGGCTTAAACGTTAATTGACTTTGAAGTGTTCAGTGTTAGGCGATTTATAAAACCTCCTCCTCTATATGTTTCTTGCGCCTGTTAAATGTGAATTTATTTATAACATTTTAATTTTTTTTAAGAAAATGGTTTTGATAAAATGATTTAGTGGAATGGTCCATTCAACCATCCCTTATGAAACATACGACTCATATATTCTCCACCAACATAGATGTATTGTTTATAACATAAATCATTGTATTGTTGCAATTGTATTTTAATGTAAACATTTTGAATGACTATGTTATAAATTATATGTAATTTATGCAAATGAATGATATGTGAATGATTTATGCAAATGACTAATGTGTAAATATCTTATGAAAATTCACTTTTTGTTAGAAACAAATTTAGTTTATGAATGACTAATGATTTATGTTATCCAAAACTACCACTATAACTTTACCAACAATATTATCTCAGTTATCCTTAAAAAAAGAAAATTATCTCATAAGTGCATCTGAAGATTATAATACATATTCACCCTTTGTCGTCAAATATACGAGGAAATGTGACAAACACATTGCTTGAAGGATGTATCTGAAGAATGGTGGTTTTTTACAATTGATTCTTATTCTATCAGTAAAATTGTTTTTTTACATTGGTTTATGTTGTAACCAATCTAAAATGTGTTAGGTTTTTAATGAAAAAAATATCATGTAACAGTTTGGTGCTCTTCACGTGGCTCTCTTGTCTCCATTTTCTCATGCTTTGTATCAAAGTAATGCATGTGCTCCGGCCATCTTCCACCCCTTTGGTCCTCTTGAACCACCATCATCATCTCTATGCTCATCATTAATGCCCGTTGAGGCAACTTGTGCTCACTTATACTCACCTCACCAATGCCCAATACTTTTGTCTTTCTCTCTTTTCATCATTTATCCATCATGTGTTAAGTTTTTTTTAGTATCGGCCTACATGCTCTACGTTATTTTTAAGCAGGGGTGGCCAATGTACATATTTGTCCTGTTTAGTCATGTTCCGCAAAAACCTATAAAAAAAGGATTTGACAAATATAGTAGAGGTTGTAGACCTAAACTATTAGTTTGTCTTACGAAAAAAATGAGGGCGGAGCACAGCCGACAAACCTTGCACTCCTAATCTAAAAATTACAAAAATTTATATTAATGCACGCACCCACAATAAACAGGACAAAGGCAGACACGATAGAGGGGGCAAACCTAAAACTTAGTTCGCCACACGAAAAATATGGACAAAACAAACATACCGGACAGACCAGCCACATTTTGTCACCGCTAATTTTGAGCAACTTTGTATTCCTAATTTATGGAAATTTTCCTTTATGATTGGCCGTGTTTTATAATGTCATGGTGTGGTTATTGGAGGTTTAAATATATGAAGGGCTAACATTTGTTTTAAATATATGCAAGATTAACACCTCTAAGAGGAGGCGTGTCACCTTGTCCGACATTTATATAACACTCGTACGATACATGTTAAAAAGGTCAACCAAGTGTCCCAAAAATTGTTTCTTTCTTATCTTTGACACTCTTCAACTCAGTATCAAGCACCCATAAAACACTCATAGAACATGTTGTATTGTATGCTGAAATTGTTTTAATGATGATTGTTGTTATAATTTGATTATTTGGTTTTTCTACATGCTGTTTGACAATAAATTTTAAAAATAAAACAACATTTTTACAAAGCAAACAAATCTCAAAAGTTGGTCTGAGTTGGAGAAAATGGCATAAACACAGACCAAAGGACCATATAGGTTTATCAGACTTTTCAATGCAAACAATCATCCAAACTAAAAACCAACCACAGAAAGTATTGGAATGAATTCCAAACACTTCTGGTGTGTGAGTATAGACGAAAGAAATATAGTTTCACTATGATAGGGAATGATAGATTGATACCTCGTACATGGTTCAAGATGCCATGACCCTAGAATAAAAGTTTACAAATTTACCTGCAACTTGAGTAGTTATGATCCTTTCCCAATCACTTATTTTTAGCAGTTGCTTCTTTTTAATTTAAATTATAGGAAGATTTGCACAATGGTCCAACCTTCTATAGGACATACCATTTTCTGTGCAGAACAATCAAATTTCAAAAGTTGGAATGTCGGATGTAGGACCGTGTGTAGCTTGGTATAATGACCGAGTCAATACATTTCTATAGGGGTCACTTTCCCGTTTTTCCTTCAAATAAGCAATGCATCTCTCTACCTCAGTTTTCACTTCAAGATATAATTCTTGAGACTTGTCCTTGTTCTTAAGTTCCTGTTTCCTTCCTGTCAAACAATATCTCAAATTTTACCACCACATTTTAGTTATTCCAAGTTGAGAAATACGCATTGTGCATTACCTTCCGTTTCAATTGGTTTTCCAAAATAAAAGTAGAACCGGCCCGGAACTTTAGGCAAAATTCCAGGTGGATACACTTGTTGATTTTCCACCTCACCGCCAACACCAACCCTAATTTAGCAATATATGAGGGACAAAAATAATGCTTATGTGTGTGTGATAAAAGATGGAAAAAAGGAAAGTATATAAAAAATGGTATGAATCAACAAAAAGCAAAGATATATACCTCAACTGCACAGCCTCATTTTTAAGATTTTCTATTACAGAGCTAAGGTAAGGAATCCTCATGAAGTCATCATAATCAATCACAATCTGAAAAGAGCAAAGACATATGGCATTGTGATATTCAAATCTAGGTTTAAGATATCCACAAAAATTCTAATATGGAATTTTCAATCCCTCTGTTATTTGCTACGGTGAGTGTTACAGTACACAAATTCTTCATAGTGCCAGATAGATTTTCACGAGATAGAAGATAAACTCCTACGTGGTGTATTGGGCCGTTGATTCAAGCAAGACCATAAAAGTATGTACTTCTTCTGGGTTTAGTTTGTCTTTAATGGGTGTTGGCAGAAAAGAGCTCTCTAGTTGATAGAGGATTGTTCATGTGGCAAGGGAATAGGCTGTTGAGGCTTCATTGGGGTAGTGGTCATGGAAGCAGAGAAGGTAGTGAGAGACGGCGGTTGCTGGGAGACTTGACAGAAAAGTAACATAGGAGTTTCTTGCTTTTTTTTCTTTTAAACATACCAACTCCCTAAGACTACTCAACGATTATAAATATGTCACAACATGTGTGGTTTCCACTAATTGCTGAACCTTTCCCATATCTTATAAATGGAAATAGCTAAATGCTAGAAGAGTACAACATAACTTCCATCCAAATGGCTAAAATGAATCCAAAATCTGATCTATTGATCCATTTCAGTATGCAATAGGCCTAAATGCTGCATTTACCACAATGCAATCGAAAACTTTTGATGACAGCTTACAAGGAAATTACACTAGTAGTAACCAAAAATTAAATCCGTACAGTTCATAATAACTTACTGAGTAAGAAACTATAGTAGAATTATGCTTCCCATAAAAATTGGTAAGGGGTTGCCTTCAATGCCAGCATTTTGAGAAAAATAATTACTTTGTAAAGGAAAACCATTGGCTGATTAAATACTGACACTTACTTGACCAAGATCATCTTCTCCAACAGAACCAAAAGGTACGATTTTGGCTCCAAATCTGGCAGCCATCCTGACAAACTCTGATTGTTCAGGCCAGAATAACTTGTATTCTTCACCCTAATAATTATCACAAAATGATAGAGAATTTAACAACTCTAGTATAGTTCAGTGATTAAATATAAAGATAGAGACACAGTGCAGCTCAAAAAAATAAATGCTGAAATTCCAACATTAAATGTGAATTCAATAATACAGTAATCATTTCCTTTCTTTTTTTGACGCCTCGCTTTCTTTTCTAAAAACTAGAAGGATACCGTCTGTTGGTGAACACTTTATAAGACTTAATACTTAAGACTTTTGGTTAAGATGTGGTGTCTCTCTCACTTGTGTGGTTGAATGTGATGATCCCCGGACACCCTCATAGCCCAATACCTCTGACATCATCTTATATGTCTACGGATGGGATTGCAGTTGTTGCGGAACACTAAATGTTGCTTCATCAGCAAAAGCCAGATGCACCAGACAGACAGTATGCAAGTAAATGGTGCATTAACTTCGACAATGTATGGAAACAATGTAGGTGATATGTGTATGGGTCATCTCACTTATAAAGTGTTCAACCTTCACTTTTCTAAGCAGGACTTCCAAGTCACACTTGTACATAAAAATATTTTATTTTATTTTTTTGACAGATCCAACGTGTGATATTAAATACCAAGCATTTGATGCAATTATATGATTATGCTGGCAAAGTAATATTCTTTTTCTCCAGCACATCCAAGACCTACTACAATTCATGAATTTTATTTCTTTTTACCTTTAAATGAATTATAAAAAAAGAGGTTATAAGGTATAACTTATAACTGATAACTCAATCAATTCATATAAATCACAAGCTCTATCTAATCTTCCTAACCAGCTGACTGCATTTAGTTCCAACTGTTCAAGAAGAACAAGTCAAAGATTTCAAATAAAGTCAGGTGAGCAAAACCGGATTCCATGAGAAAGATCAAACTCAAAATAAAGAGCCAACATAATGGATTTACCTTCCTATGAAAAGCCTCGCGAAACCCTCCAGGAAATAATAGGACATGCGACTTGGAAGAAAAAAGCTTGAAAAGGTTAGTTGCTGTTACAGGTACAATACCCATAACTCTTAACCAGTCAAAAAAAGATACTTTTGGCAATCTTCCACTTTTCAGTCTCTTAAACATAAAGGGATGTGCCATTCCTCGAACAATGATGTCTCGTTCGGTATAAGTTCGAGTTAACAAGGAAACTTTGTCCAATGCTAGTAGCATGTGATTCCCAACTAACAAAACAGGCCCCTCTGAAGGAATTCCAGCAAGGCCCTTTACAATCTTTCCATCCTCCAAAGTAGAAAGCATTACAGAGCTAGTGATGAAGTTAAACAAACTGGAAGCATTATAATTGAAAGGTGTTAAATGCTATTATTTGATTACAGATCAATTCAACTAACAAGAATAAACAAATATGAATTGACAGGCATACAATGTCATCAAGACATCAATATCAAACAACTCGTGATGGTAGTTGCACCATGAATTCTCTTGCTTTGTGTTAATAGATTAAATAGTCAAATTTATTCAGTAAGTTTTACCTGTATGATTCTATTATTTTGTTGACCTCATCTCGTGTAGGCGGTATGAAATCTGAAGCATAGTCATGATACTTGCCACGCCGGTAGTATGTAGTTTCCTTGATTATCGTTACTAGGTCAAGGCTGCCTTCCTGCAAAGGCCCCAAAGCTAGGGTCAGTTAACCTCCTACTGGTTTGACATCATTTGTATCAAACGAATAAGATCGTGATGCATTCCTGGATGGAAACTTAACGGGAAGCATGTGTTGGAATTGGAAACCCAACAAAGCACAAGTAGAAATAATAAGAGGAAAATGCGGCAAACAACACACAACAGAATGATTGTTTATTAATTGATGGAAAAGTGGAATTACAGAAAGGGAAATGACCCTAGATATGACACAGAGCAAGCGCCTATAGGTGGCTAGAGCCTCTTATTCATGACTAAGCAACAGAATATTTTTCAAGGTAATCCTCTCAACCTCTCATCCATTCCTTATATTGTGGAATCGTACAATCATTCACTCTCTGCACTCTCTAACAGAATTACTGCTCTTTCCCCTTTTTGCCCCTTCTAGAATAAACTCTCCATACCTTGGGCCCATTGGGCTGATGCTAAACCATAACCTCATTTGTCTCATTCCCTGTCACATGGTCTCTATCAGCATGCCAATAGAAGAAAAAAAAAAGAAAAGGAGAAAAGAATACCAGGAATAGGAAATGGCCAATGTCATCAAATTTACGGAGTTCACAGTTAGGCAGTAACTGACGTAGTCTTTCACCTTCCTGTTGGCTAGGTAGTAACTGGTCCTTTCCACTAAAAGAACAAATGAAATAACTCAGTTTCATCTTGCAGAAAGAGTCATACACTGAAAAAGGAAAGTGCCATGTGTTTATGAAAAGGAAACCATGGTATGTATATAAAAGAAAAGGTTTAGAAGTAATTATTATAGTTCTTCCTCAGTCAATAAAGATAATTAGCAGTTATTTTAATTATTTCCATTATCCTAGTCATACTGTTAGTGCTGATTTATCATGGCTTATAGGAAGATGTCAGTGGGCCATTTACTTTACAGTTATGGAGGTTCTGTTAGCAGAACTCTTCAAATGGTTATTCCATCTATTATGAGTATAGTATTAATCTAATAACAGCAAAGATGGATTTCTACAATCTTTCTCTATCTAATATTAATAAATTTTCATTAAATTGGTTGTTCGCACTAAACACTCTTTTTATCAATTTCTTCAGCAATAGCATTGTGATAGGTCTTTTATTGTTAGTTAAGAAGTAGTTATTTGTTAGTTAAATAGTTGGTTAGTCAGTTAATGGATAGTTAATAGTCTGATAAGAGGTAGTTAGGTTAAATAAGGCATGCTGCCTATTAATAGAGAGGAGGATTAGAGAGGGGATTATCTTATCATACGAGAGGAATAGGGCCTTTTGGCATTGGGAGGTTGGCAGACCCTTGAAGTGCTTCCATTGTTCGTAATCAAAGGGTATTCTTCCCCATTTTCAGTTATAATATACCTGTTGGTTCTATCATATTTCTGCTATTAGATAGGACAAATGATTCGATATAATGACCAATGTAAGTTATACAATCACAAGGAGATGAACCTGCAAAGTATCAAAGTCTGAGCTTTTATAGCATATAGGCGTGAATCAGCATATGCTGAAGGAGACTTGAGCATCTTTAGTTTCCACAAAAATGTTTCTTTTGGTAAAATGCCTGCAAGAACCTGATAATTCAATCAACAAAAGATTTTCAGTATTGAAAGTAAATGAAGTGAAAGCTCAAATGAGCAACAACTAGTCAGATCAAAGAAAATGCAGTGATGTGCAACCACGGTCTTCCAAAATCCAGCATATTCCACTTTTACAATGTTTAAATTACAATAGGAGAACGAAAATAAGTTAGCCAATGTTCACAATATTTATTCTGAATTATGCTTTAAGCACTTTCAATGGCATTAACTCATTATTACTCGCACAACATGCTTCAAATATTCAAAGCATAAAGAAAAAGTCACACACTGCTCTTCTAATTGAAATTGTTTTTATTTAATTTTTTTAATAAAAACAATAATAGAACCTTACAGGAAGAGATGATGCAAAAGTGTTAAAGTCGCCTAGTGGCTCTCTTGCTGCATTTAGTAGTGGAAGTCCTTTCACAGCATTATCGAACACCGTCCTTAGAATGTCTCCTAATGTTAAAAGAAAAGTTGAAGGCAAAAATATAGAAAAGTATCATTTTCTTTGGTAAAAGATAAAGACGGAATACAAGTTCACTATGATATTTGAACTTTACCAAAAAAAACAAGGCCTTAAGATGTTGGAGTGAAAAAATAGCATAGGTTCCTAGTGACATAGAGGAAATAAAGCATTTGCTAATTTAATTAACTAGAAAACTATGATTCATAAATAAATTAAATTTTAGCAGAATGCATAAGCTGAAAATAAATAAAAAAGAATTAAAGACAAGAACGAGTAAAGGCATGAAACATTTACATGGTTAAGAGAAAAAACTAGATCCACAACAATCTCATACGCCATAAACCATAGTGGGTAAATCCTATGAAAGTAGGGATGAACAGACATAAATAATGGTGGGTAAATCCTATGAAAATAGGGAAGTAGAGACATAATATGAAATTTACAGGATTGTCTCAAACAACTTGGAGGCACAGTTCCAATCTTATAAATTAGAGTCCTAATAAAGAGAAACACAATATTTAAAAAAGAAAACATCTTTGCTGAAAGAAAACAATTCTTCACGTAATTCTCGTAAACTAGATTCGTTTTCTGCATAACATTCAACATTTTCAAGATATATTAGGAGCTATGAAGATAAAAATTGGACTAAAGGCACCTGACATGGGTGTTGAGAAAATAGTACATAATAAAAAACTGCAAAGAAAAATGAGCAAACCTGCACTCAAGCTGAGAATGTTAGGCAGAGCAGGAAAGTGTGTGGCAGGCAACACGTCCAACAATGATGTTAGAAGTTGCACCTGGGACCTACCGAAAGAAGTAGCTGCCAAATAGGAAGGTCATGGTCAGATGATCAGGTACTTTATGATTCTTTACAGATTTGCTGTTACAGTAAAAACAACTTGGATATTGTTAAGGAATTTTCACTCAAAGCTCTAGCTATGAAATGGATTTTCACTGAACCATTTCCAATAAATGGCATTACTCGGAAAACACTAATCTCCAGCTTATTCATAGGCAATAACAGACATCTTACTTGAATTTGCCAAAATTAGTATAAGATCACTAAAAGGAAAGCTAATAAATCTTATCTATATGACTAAAAGCTAAAAAGTTACCTGGATTTGCCAAAATTAGTACAAGATCAATATGAGGGTTACGAGCGGCAATAGCCAGCGCAAGGCAGCCTCCTAGGGATTCTCCGACGAGATATATGGGCCTATTTGGTGAACGCTGATACTCTAACCTAACTGTTGTCTCAACTAATTTCACAAGGTCTACAACATGAAAATAAATAATGATGGAATACACTTCTGAAAAAGAAACATAATGTATATGGTAAGAGAGTTGAAGATGAGCAGTAGAAGCAAAAATAACCTGTAAATGGTGTTCGATCGGCAAATGGAATATGCAAGCACCACAAATCAAATAACCTTCCGAGTTTGTGATGGTGTGAAACAAGTCCCAATCCCACGCCATCAATTCCTGTAAATGTTGGAATATAAGCTTGTGGTTTGATACATACGGCATTAGATTACATGAATAAATATTGTGGTGAAATAAACTATGTAATTGCAAATGAGGTAACAGGAATCGTAGAGCTGGAAGCATTGTGCGAAGTAAGACGCTCTCATCTCACACAGCATCTCAGCTTCAGATAGTTGCCACAAGAAGGTGGTGGCATTTCCGCCACCACCGAAACCTCAATCCAATTTTCCGATCTCTGCGTAATCTCATCAAGAAAAATGGAAACCAGAGATGGAAGTGAAAGAGAGAGGGCTGAAAGTCTTAGTCGTATAATGACCCAAGCTATGAGAGAAAAAAATAAACTTCTCAAAACTCTCTTCCCCTGAACCCCTCCATTGTTTTCATTCAAAGTAGATTAGTGCAATTTTTTTTTTTAACCAAAAGAGAATATATTAAAATAAAAAGAGAAGGTTACAAAAGAAGAGGGGACAAAGCCAAAAACCTCTTAAAGAAGAATTCTAGATCTAGGGAAGCCTTGCTTATCTAACAAGAACTCATGCCTAATTTTGTTATGAACATGGTGGAACCAAGTAATAGTATTGCAATCTAAACCGATGCTAGCGAGAACATCCGCACAAAAATTGGCCTCTCGATAGATGTGGGTGATTCTAAAATCAATATTCATCATGTGAGCCCAGCACTTAAGCCAACGAGATCGGAGATTCCAAGGAACCAAGGCATGGTTATAGAAAGCATCAACAACAAGGGTGCAGTCGGTTTCCAACCAAAAATTTCCTAACTTCATATCAACAGCTTTTTCCATAGCCACCATAGCAGCAATTAACTCAGCATTAGCAGGTGGTTCGCAGCCGAGAAAAATGGAGAAACTAGTAACATGATTGGCGTAACAATCTCTGAAAATACCCCCGCCGGCAGCAATCCAAGGAGAACCTCTAGCCACACCATCCACGTTGCATTTAATCCAGGAAGACAAAGGAGGAGACCAAAGAACATCAACACACCCATAGGCCTTGGAAGGATTCAGCTTGACATCGAATCTTTTGAGCAAAGCGAAGTTTGAAATGCTGTTATTGGATTTTCTTTTAGTCAAATTGC
This sequence comes from Vicia villosa, assembly GCF_029867415.1. NCBI lineage: Eukaryota > Viridiplantae > Streptophyta > Magnoliopsida > Fabales > Fabaceae > Vicia > Vicia villosa. The sequence continues at coordinate 875,257 of NW_026705151.1, read as the reverse complement.
CGGCCAACTTAACTTGAGCCGCGATGGCAGCAACACGAGCCCTCCAAATATGATAGAATATGCTAATAACACTGGTTTTAACGACAGTTCTAGCCTGGGCAGACCAATCCTTATCAATAAGATTCAGGCAGTCTTCAAAATTTCTGACTTTAAAATGCATATCACACGTATCAGCAAGCCAATTCCAGATTTTAGAGGCAAAGGAGCATTCAAAGAAAAGATGGTCCATGGTTTCAGCCTTAGATAAACACAAAGAGCACATGGAAGGAAGGCTGAATCCTCTAATGACATAGTTGTCATCAGTAGGCAACTTGTGATGCATAAATCTCCAAACTACCATGGAGTAGGAAGGAGGAGAATCTTGATTCCAAGGGAAGGAGGACCAAAGCTTAGAAGGACATGGTTTGTGAATTGTTTGATAGGCAGTTTTGAAACTGAGATCTCCATGCTTAGAGTGTCTCCACACAAAGGCATCATCTTTGTTGAATTCAGGAATAGTGATAGTAGATATAGATTGGAGAAGGTTAGGAAAAACCAACTGCAGATTAGGTTTGATAGCCCAGCCTTGAGGGGTCCACAAATCACACACCATAGTCTTCAAATTAGAGTGAAATCTTTCAGGAATTTTGAATTTAACTGCCAGAGGTTCACCAAGCCAGTTATCCATCCAAAAGTTAACATTCCTACCATTGCCAATAATCCAGATGCTGTTTTCTTTAACCAGCTCATGAGTCTCCTTTATACCATTCCATATGGAAGATTTGATAGTATATTTGATTATCTTGCCATTTCTGATCACCCTACTATTCAGGAGCTGAGACCAATGTTGATCCTTGTTCATAAATTTCCAGCAGAGATGCATATTTGTTGCTTTGTTGTAGTCTCTAAGAGAGATAATACCAAGACCACCTTCATCCAATCTTTTGCAGCAATTCTTCCAGGCTACAGTGATGAGCTTTTTGTTTTCAATGCTACCAGTCCAAATAAAATTCCTCATCCAGGTCTCCATCCTTTTAATTAAGCTAGCTGGCCAGTTGTAGATGGAAATACTATGAATCATCATGCTGAGAACCACAGATCTAACAAGCTGCACTCTGCCAGCCATAGAAAGGAGCTTTGCTTTCCAAGAGGCTAGCTTCATCCTAATGTTATCTGCAACATGAGAAAAATGACAAGCTTTAGGTTTACCAACAAACATAGGCACTCCAAGGTACATAAAGGGAGGAGTGGCTTTTGTGAAACCAATGATGTCTGCCAGAAGACAATGTCTATTGGAGGACATGCCACCAGCATAAATTAAAGACTTGCTGAAATTGCAAAGTTGCCCAGAGCAGCTAGCATAGTCCTTAAGAAGATTGGAGATTGCAGTAAGAGATTTGACATCACCCCTACAAAAAATCATTATGTCATCTGCAAAAAGAGTGTGAGAGTTAACCATATGATTCCTGTTAGCCTTGATAAGATTTATTTGATTGTTGCTGACCAGCTTAGAAATGGCTCTGCTAAGAACATCCTCAGCCAGGCAGAACAGAAGAGGAGACAAGGGATCTCCTTGTCTCACTCCATTAGAGCATTTGAAGAATCCAACAAGATTGCCATTAAAGTTTATAGACATATTAGCAGAGCAAAGGATAGTTTTAATCCAACTACAAAATTTATCAGCAAAACCAAAGGCCTTAAGAGTTTTAAGAAGAAAGTCCCAACTAAGAGTATCAAATGCCTTAGCAATATCAATCTTTAAGGCAACATTCCCACTAAAGCATTTGTTTGGGAGAATATTTATGGCTTCAGAGGTGTGACAAATAGCATCCTTAATGCTTCTACCATTAACAAAGCCTTTTTGTTCTTGAGAAATAATGTAAGGAAGAATAGTACTCAGTCTATCAGCAAGAATTTTAGCAATGATCTTATACTTGAAATTAGCTAAAGCTATGGGTCTATATTGGCCTAAGCAGTTAGCATCCTTAGTTTTAGGTATGAGGACCAAAGTATTGGAATTGAAGTTGGGCAGAATCCAATCATCCAGGAAAAACTGAGTAACAGCACTAACCACATCAGATTTGATAATGTCCCAGTAAGTATGGAAGAAAATGCCTCCAAACCCATCCGGGCCAGGGGCAGATTCAGCATTAAGGTTCAAAACAGCTCTATGGATCTCATCAAGGTTGGGAATTCTAGTCATCAACTCATTAGAACTACTGTTAACAAGAGATGGAATGACATTGGAAATGAGGTCATTGTTTTGAAGGGTAACCTGTTGGTTAAAAAGAAGTTTGTAGTGACTTTCAATGTGTTTTTCCAAAATAGCAGAATCATTAACCACCACATCATCAATAACAAGAGAGGAAATAAGGTTAGTTTTCCTTTTAATCTTAGCATAAGTGTGAAAAAATTTGGTATTTCTGTCCCCTTGAGCATGCCATTTAATTCTAGCCTTTTCATGCCAAAAGACTTCTTCCATAAGTAAGGCTCTCTCAAGATTATGTTGAGCCTTTAATTCCTTGTCATGCAAACTATCACTGTAACCTAAAGTGTCTATATCAGTCTGAATCTTTTTAAGGTCATCCTCAGCATTCAAAACTCTCAAGTGTATGTCTCCAAAGCTCTGCTTGTTCCAAACTTTAAGTTTTTGTTTCAGAATCTTGAGTTTCTTATCAAGGACAAACATAGGACAACCATATATCTTAACCTTCCAAGTATCTTCAATAAGTTTATGGCATTCCTCATTCAAAGTCCACACTTTGAGGAACTTAAATTGAGATTTAAAGCTAGTTTGATTTAAGTTAACAGTTAACATAATAGGATAGTGATCAGATTTAATTTTAGGGAGAGTATGACAATCTATGCTACTACAGGTGTCTATCATCACCAAGTTGCAGATAGCCCTATCCAGCTTCTTCTCAGTTCTATGTCTACCCCTCCTACCATTACACCAAGTAAAGGAGTTACCTAAAGTGGGTAAGTGTATGAGTTGATTGGTGTCAGTCCACTCAAAGAAGTCTCTGATCGGGACAGAAGCAGGTGTGTGGCTCCCCCTATACTCATCAGAACTAATGATAGTGTTAAAGTCTCCTATAAAACTCCAAGGAATGGAAGTGTTTTGACTGGTTAAGGATTGCCACAGGTTTCTTCTAGCAATATAATCAGTAGATGCATATATGACAGAAAAACCAAACATCATATTATTCAAATTAATAGTAAAGGAAATGTGTTGATCGTCAGAGAAAGTAATAGTAGGATCAAAATTGTTCTTACAGAAGCACCAGAGATTGGGAAGCATGTTGTTTCTAATATTGAAGGCAAAAGGTTTTAAGTCAAACCTGGATAGCCAAGCCATAGGGAAATTGTTAAAATTCATCCAAGGCTCAGCTATGAAGATAAAATCAGGAGAGTTCCTTTGAATCAGCTTCTTTAGGGCAACTCTAGAAGCATTGTTAGCAATACCTCTAATGTTCCAATAGAGGCACTTCATAAGGACAAGTTGGGTTTGCTAGGCACCTGCCTATTGTTGACAAGAGACAAAGATTTTTTTCCTCTCCTTCTCTTGGATGACACCAATTGGAAGTCTGTATCTTGCAGAAGGTCCACTCCATTATCATCTGCCCTGTCTGCTGCTGCCATATTGTCCCATGAGTGGAGAAGAAAGTCTTTGACCTGTTGCTGGTGAGCTTCATCAAGCTGAGTTTCAGGCACAAATTCAACTACTTGTGTAGCATCAATGTACTCACTTTCAGTGTTTCTGTCTTCTTCAGATGAATCCTGGATATTGTTGGTTTGCAACTGTTTGGCCTTAGAGGATTCCTCAGGCTGAGTGTTTGTGTGACCCTTGTCCATTTGGGGGGTATTGTTTTTATCAGTCGAAGCTTCCTTTTGAGTATCCAAAGGGATAAAAGGATTTACCAGTGTGGGAGGATTTTTAGTTTTGATCTTGCCATCCTTGACAATGTTACCCTCAGAATCTTTTCCTTTAGCAACCTGATCTTTTCTTTTGCAATTTTGAATGGCATGTCCAATGCAAGAGCAGTAGGTACAGAATTCTGGAATCTTTTCATACTCGATATCAACAAAAAAAGCAAATTCGACTCTCTCAACGAGAATCTTATAGCTGAGCTCTTTAGTCAAGTCGAGGTCCACCAGCACCCTAACAAAGTGACCAAAGGGTCTATCAAATGCTGACATATTCGAGGCTGAATCAATGCAGATTGGTGTTCCTACACTGCTTGCAATGGCAAAGAGTATTTTCGGCCTCCAGTACTCTTGCGACAATCCATGTATTCGTATCCAAACCTGAGCTGATGTCTGTTTGAGTGTGGAAGGAACAAAATCCTTAGTCCAAGGGAATAGCTTGAGAACTCCCTGAGGAATTGACCAAGCACCAACCGAGCGTACTCTCTGAACATCTTCCAGCGAAGAAAATGCAAATTCAAAGAATCCCTTTCCTAAAGAAGTGACTCCCCATTTACCTATGGCTGGCCAAAGTTCCATGAGTTTGCTTTTCAGATTAACGACTGTAAGGGGCGTGGCTCCTTTCGACCAAATCACTCTACCATGAAGGTTATGCTTACAAGCTTCCACACCAATTTTGTATTCCTCTTCTGGAATCGTGATAGCCAGCCTATCTCCCTTGAGGCAAGGAGTGGGTAGTTGGCTTAGAGGGATGTCGCACACATTGTTTGCAACCACAGACGAAAAGGATTTAACCTGTAATGGAGGTTTTAGAGTGTCATTTTTAGCCGTCGGGTCTCGATTTGGAACGGAGAAGGAGGTCTCTGGAAATAGTAGTGAAGCATCCATGAAGATAAGAAAGGAGGAAGCTGAGAGGTGAGAGAGGAGGAAGGAGGACAGCAAACTAGCCGTTACCGGGAGAAAACTAGCCGTTGCGGAGGAGTATCATGCCAATTGGCTTAATTGCAATTTTTTTTTTTATTCTTCTATTTTAAAATTCAGATTTGTTATGAATAAAGATTTATTCTTCCTTTTCATTGGCATATTCTCTATTAATAGATGTGACTTTCTATGTTTCTTGGATCCTATAAATAAGACTCATATTATAATGTAAATGGTACTTTTGACGATGATAATACAAGATTACTTTCACTTTTCTCTTTCTCTCACTTATCTCTCCTTTATCTCTATATTATTTTGGTTAATTTCATAACACGTTATCAGCACGAAATTCTCAGATATAATAGTTATTTAACCTATTATATATTTGATTAAGATAATATCAATTATAATTTTGATGGATCCCAAAAAAATTGCAAGAATAATATTAAAATATCTCATAAGGATTTCATAAAGGTTTTTTTCTTGTATCATCTAAAAGTTTATAATTTTTAATATGCTCATAAAAGATTGTCATTCTAGAAGAACGATACAAATAATTTTAACGCATCGCAGGATAATGGTTATATTTTGTAGATCATTGTTTATAACAAATTATTTATATATTTCTTGAAGAATTTATCAAGTATCCTTGAAGGATAACAAAACAAATTATTTGTAGATCATTGTTTAATTTATATATTTCTTGAAGAATTTATCAAGTATCCTTGAAGAATAACAAAACAAATTATTTGTAGATCATTGTTTATAACAAATTATTTATATAATTCTTGAAGAACTTATCAAGTATCCCTGAAGGATAACAAAATAATTATTTATATAGTTCTTGAAGAACTTATCAAGCATCCCTGGAAGAATTTAGTGATATGATTTTGTATGATTTTGATAATCATGAGATACAATTATATTGGTTTTGAATATATTGCCAACCATTACACAGATTATATATACTTCTTGATGCTTCAAAATTAGGATGGTCAGTGTTTAATTTCTGTCATCAATTGTAATATCTCATATTAAACAAAGTCTTGTTGATACTATTTTTTTATATCTTATTATTTCTAAATATTGATATTTTATCAAGAGAATTGAGACATTGAAACTTTATTTTATTGCTACTAACAAAGTAATCTCACTCTCCATATCCATTGGTACTAGTCAAACAATAAAATTAGTCTCTTATGTCACTAGTTAGTGATTTGGTTTATATAATTAACATGTATCATTCTTTTTTATTGTATAGACTATATTTTTGCACTACAAAGTTTTTTTTTTACAACTATGTTGCAACACACACACACATATAACTATAGTCTAAAGTTGCTACATATTTTAAAGTTGTTATAATAGTGCTTAGATTTCTCGTATAAATCTTGATTATACTATTCTTTTCTATTTACAAGTATAATGTATGGATGACATTTGTAACAACTATCAACTTTTTCATCGAGTTTGTACTACATTTATATTAGTATAATTGAAGCACGTGACATTGTAAACCAGAAATTTACAAATTACACTTAAATGTATTGTTGGTAATTAAAATCGGTTAAGTGATCTTGGATATAATATGATGCGAATAATTAATATTGAAGAACCTGAAGTTTTTTCAGTCCAGTAAATTGTTGTGTTTCTAAAGGAAATTAAAAATCAAAAAAATTGATTTTTTCATGACATTAATTGTTGCATTGACCAAAATATCATGAAAAATATTTATTGTCTACTCACAACCAAAAGCTTGTGAAATTGTCTTCTCAGAAAATGATCTCATTTTCTGAATTTTTTCTTTCCAGAACTTTCTTGATAAGTATCACATATATTATTAAAAATTGATATTGAACATTGTAGCATATGTTCATATGAAAAAAAATGGACTTGAAGATCCATTCTTTAGACGTCTAAAGTCAGTTGTATGACTGATACTTATGAGGTTATAACTTCTAAATTATACTTTGGAAACCTGCAATCAAGTACATTAAATATTTATTCGCAACAAGCCAACAAGATACTATATCTTAATCCTCCGTAAACTTACCATTTATTCTAATATTTCTCATCTAAGTGAATATTTGGATGTGTTGTGTATACTCCAATTACTCCAATATAATACATTAAGATGAGTCTTGAAAGAATATTGATATGAATCTCAATTTTGAGGATATGATTTGAGCAAATAATAAAACACTTGATTGCAGTCCAGTAGGCTGATTATCACTTAATAAATTATTTTTTCAATATTAGTGGGAGGGAATAAGGAGTTGAAATCATGAACGAGAAGTTCAAATAAACAATTTTAAATTTTGATCCCCATAAAAACCAATATGAACCAAAAGTTCGAAATATTTTATGGTTTTAGTTTATGCATCAACTAGATGATCACGTGTTTGTTTGTTGTCAACTTGCAACCAAACGTTTACGAAATTGCTAGCTCAATTGATTTGAATAAGAACTCATTTTCCCGAATATCATGTCAAGAAAATTAGTCTTGATAATGCTACAGAATTTTTCATCTCAAGCATTTAATGATTATTGTATGTCTACTGAAATTGATACATTGAACATTCAGTAGCACATGTTCATACAGAAAATGGAATTGCAGAATCATTTATTAAACACATGAAATTAATTGCTAGACCGCTTATTATGAGATGCAAACTTCCAATTTCTGCTTGGGGACATGCAATTTTGCTTGCTCCAATATTGATTCACATCAGGCCAACAAGTTATCACACCTCTTCCCTTTTATAGTTAGTTTTTCGTAAAGAACATAATATTTCCCATCTAATAATTTTTGGATGTGCAGTGTATGTTTCAATTTCTCTACCCCGACGCAATAAGATAGGTTCTCAAAGGAGGATGAGAATATATGTTGGATATGAATCTCCATCTATCCTAAGTACCTTGAACAAACAACAGGAGATTTATTCAGTGCTCGTTTTGTTGATTGTCATTTTGATGAATCAAATTTTCCAGCATTAGGGGGAGAGAATAAGAAGCTGGAAAAAGATATCAATTGGAATGAATTATCATTATCTCATCTTGATCCTCGAACAAAACAATGTGAACTAGAAGTTCAAAAGATAATTCAGCTTCAAAACTTAGTAAATTAATTACCAAATGCATTCACTGATCCAAAAGGTGTGACTAAATCATATATACCAACTTCAAATGCTCCAACAAAAATTGATATCCCTGCTGGACAATCAAATGAGTCTCGACCACGCCTGAAGCGTGGCAGATCAATTGGTTCCAAAGATAAAAATCTCCGAACAAGAAAGGGAGCTAAGAATAAAGATGACCCAAATGAGGATATAGAAAATTTAAAAGAATCTTCAGACAGAATAAACATTTTATCTCCATAAGAGATTGATCAGGTACCTGAAACTTATGAAAATAAAGAGATCTCGATAAATTATGTCCATAATGGAATACAATGGAACCGACATGAAGTCAACATTGATGATATTTTTTATACAATATAGCGCTAAATGTGATGAATGACAAAAAGGATCATGAATCAACGTCTAGTAAAGTTTGTACACTAAGTGAGGATTGGCCTAAATGGAAATATGTAATTGAAGCAGAATTAAACTCACTTCACAAGAGACAAATGTTTGGACGTGTAGTTCAAACACCTCAAGGTGTGAAGTCGGTTGGATACAAATGAGTTTCCATGCGAAGACAAAATGAAAATAATAAAATTGTGAGATACAAAGCTCGACTTGTTCCTCCATAGATGCAAGCACTTTTCGATGTTTAATAAGCCTTGTAGCACATGAAGGGCTTAATTTGCACATGATGGATGTTTTAACAGATTATCTATATGGTTCACTTAATAGTGACATTTACATGAAACTCCCTGAAGGATTCAATATACTAGAGGCACGTAATTTTGGATGTCGAGAAAATTACTCTATCAAATTGAACAAGTCTCTCTATGGGTTGAAAAATCTGGACGAATGTGATATAATCGCCTTAATGAATATTTACTAAAGGGTGGATATACAAATAACTCAATTTGTCCTTGTATTTTCATAAAAGGATGTGAAAAATAATTTGCAATAATAGTTGTCTATGTGGATGACATAAATATTATTGGAACTCCTGAAGAGCTTCCAAAAGCTTTAAATTGCTTAAAGGAAGAGTTTGAGATGGAGGATATAGGAAAAACAAAATTATGTTTAGGCTTACAAATTGAGAATTTGGACAATGGAATATTTGTACATCAGGAAGGTTATATAAAAAAGTGCTGAAACACTTATACATGGAAAAATCTCATATGTTGTCTACTCCAATGATTTTTATATCATTAGATGTAGAGAAATATCTGATCCTTTCAGGCCTCGAGAAAAGGATTTAAAAAATTGATTGATCCTAAAGTACCATATCTTAGTGCAATTTGAGCACTAATATACCTTGTTAATTATACACGTCTTGATATATCATATGTGGTCAATCTATTAGCAAGATACAATTATTTAGCTACACAGAGATATTCAAACAGAGTCAAACATATACTTTGTTTTTGTAGAGATGCAAGTTACTTGTCAGACTCTCACAATGGTAGATCAGAAACAGGTTATTTGTTTACATGTGATGGTACAACCATTTCATGGAGATCTATGCAACAACTCATAACAACAAGTTCATCAAATGATGCGCTACATGAAGTCTCTTCCAAGAATAATTTAAGCAACAACTACAAAAAATATCGTCTCACATATAAATATCTGCATGATGGGGGAGAAATACATATGTTTTGCACTCTTTTTTCCTTCACCATGGTTTTGTCCCACTGGATTTTCCCGGTAAGGTTTTAAATGAGGAAATTCACATTCAAAGGATATTGTACTCTTTTTCCTTCACTAGAATTTTTTCCATTGAGTTTTTTCTAGTAAGGTTTTAATGAGACATAACCTCAATGGACATCCAAGGGGAGGTGTTATGAATAAAGATAAAAGTGGATATTCATCCTTATTCTTCCTTTTCATCTTCATGTTCCCTATTAATAGATGTGACTTTCCATCTCCCTTTGGTCCTATAAATAAGGCCCATATTATAATGTAAAAGGGTACTTTTGAAGATGATAATACAAGATTATTTTCTCTTTTCTCTTTCTCTCACTCATCTCACCTTCATTTCTATATTATTTTGGTTAATTTATTTATGTTTTTTTAAATTTATTTTTTTCAAATTTTAATCTCCTTCTAAGTTAAGATCAAAATTTGATGACATAAGAGATGACTTAATTATGTGTCAATGCTACATTTTCATTAAATAATTCTAACTCATTATTATTCATTTAATTATAATTATTTTTTAGAAAATTACAAAAATTAATTATTTAAAATTTAAATACCAAAATTTTGAACACCAAAGAATTCAATCCTCATAACCATTTAGACATTAGAAAAAAAGTTACTTAGGTGAGAATAGGTTGGACCGAGTTTGACTTTGTCGAATCTGAGTTTGACTTACTAAATAATTCAAAGCCTTAGTCTGACATACGACTTATCATAAACTTATTTTTTTGCCTGAGTCTGATCTTTTCGAAAGTCTGATTAGTCATTAGTTTATTAGTTTGCTTAAAAAGTCTATATCATTTTAATATATGTAAATAAGCAATTTAACTAATGATTAAATATACTAGAAAATCAAAAGTACAATGAAACTAAATGTTTGTTTACATTGACTTATTTAAGGAGTATAAGTTTTGTGAGATTATTTGTTTGGAAGAATTTATGTAAACAACTTATGACTTTATTCATAAGATTTTTTCAATTTATTTTCACAAATTCTTCGAGATAACTAAATTTTATTTTTATATTTTAATATAAAATACACAGTACAATATAAAAAGTAATAATTTTATTCATATTTATTAAAATATACTAGTTTAATAGGTTTATAAGTTTTTTTTTTTTATATCATATGGTCTAATCTATTTAACTAAATAGACTTATAAAAGAATTTATGTCATTCTACTCAAAATTTGACTTGAACATGTATAGATTAGACCGTATGTCCATGCTAATTAATTTAAACAATTCCCATCCCTAATCTTACCACTCAACCACTTAAGTTTAGCTGAAAGTTTTATAGTAGGACTAATATATAACAAATTCCCGTCTTCCTCCCACCACCTATTTTACTGGTTTTATGCTTTCATTCAAGCAGTATATATCAATACTGCCATACAACTTTCATTTTGAATAGACATTATTGTTTTAACAAACTTCCTTCTTTCTCTCACCACCTATTATACTAGTTTTATGATTTCATTTAAATATTGCCATAAAACTTTCACCTAAGGTGGTTGAGTGGTGAGATCCTTCTTTAATAAATACAAAAGGTTGGGAGTTCAAATCCCTTAAATTGTAAATTAGCCTGCGTGAATTTCAAGTATTATAGTAGCTAGTACTAGTTGGTGTGGGGCTGCTAGTGGAGTATTTGATTAGTCTGTTTGTATCAGTGGGGGGTGTAATTTTGTATTTAGTTTTTCTGGTGTATATTGTACCTGTTATGGTACTACAATGTACTGGTTGTATTTACTTCTAGCTAGGGGTGTTCATGGGTTGGGTAAACCCAATAAACCCAGTAAAACCCACCTAAACCGATTCAAAAAAGTGGGTTGGGTCGGGTTATTGGGTGATAACGGTTTTCAAAAATGAAAACCCATTCAAAATAATTGGGTTATGGGTAAACCCACACCCAACCCACAAAACCCATGGGTTATTGAGTGACTATATTTTTTCTCTTTTTTTATAATTTGACAAGTGATGACTTTGATGTTTTTAATTTTGCTTGCTTCAATTTCAACTTTTTGAACATTTTTTATTTAGTAAGTAATGATTTTAACTTATTTAGGATGCCACATTTTGATTATTTTGATGCTAATTTTAATAAATTGCAAGTATTTTATGTAATTCTAGGTTTTACTGTAATGTAACTTTGGTTCTTACAAATATATGTTTATAATAAAATTCATTATACATTTTGACATTTGATGTTTTAAAAAATAGCAGTAATATGTTAAACTATTTATTAAGAAAAAATGTAACATATCATTAATAATTATATAAGGAAAAATAATATTGGGTAACCCATTACCCAACCCAATCCAACCCACAAATTTGTGGTTTTACCCAAACCAACCTAATGATATTATGGGTGGTTATTTTTCCTCACCCAAACCAGTGTACCATATACGGGTTGGGTTATGGTTTTGGCTAAATTCAATCCAAACCGACCCATGAACACCCCTACTTCTAGCATGTCTCATGCTGGAATGGCTTCTAAATTTTCATTAAAAAATTAAAGGATATAATTTAAACTCTACCATAAATATAAATAAAAGAGAAAGAAAATAGTGCAATTTAAAAACACTTTAGAGACTCTCTTTCTCTCATTATTGTTTCTTCACACAACATAAATGTGAGATGATAAATAAAAAATTATAAATTAAAGAAAAGAGATAAAACTAGAAAGAAATTAATAAATAAGAGAGTTGGAAAGAAAAATATAAAAGAGGATCCAAACCCATAAAAAAATAAAATAATGAAAAAAAACTGCAAGACATAAGTTAGGAGAATCTCTAACCCTATCCTTGGATCTCTTATCCACCATGCGAGTTGTAAAAAATATCTCCCTGTTTTTGTAAATGTACCTCGGGAAACACTTTTTTATAAAAAAAATTTAGTTTTTCCGTAAGTACATCTACGGAAGCGTAAAAAACACATTAAACTTAAGAAAAATTCAAATTATTTCAATTTAGCAAATCTTACGTAGATGTATCTACGGAATGCGTCAAAAATAGTTCTGTTATATTTTCAAATCAACTACATTTCACTCCTAAATTTCAATTTTGTATACAAAAATGGAACATCAAATTATAGTGCAATTTATAGGATGTATTCTTTTGGTGTACTATTTTCCATAGTTTAGGGTTTAAAAATATGTAAATTGATTATAATTTGATGTTCCATTTTTTAAACCCTACGACGCACTGTAATTTGATGTTCCATTTTTTAAACGCTAAATCCTAAGACAATGGAAAATAGAACACCAAAAGAATACATCGTATACATCGTATAGATTGCACTATAATTTGATGTTCTATTTTTGAAGTGAAATGTAAAAGATTTAAAGTATGACAGAATGTTTTGTATGTACATCTACATAACATTCTGTTTTTAACGTTTCCATAGATGTACCTACGGAAAATTTGCTGAACTGAAATAATTTGAATTTATTTAATATTTAATGTGTTTTTAACGCTTCCGTAGATGTATCTACGAAAAAAACCAATTTTTTATTTAAAAAAAGTACTTCTGAATGTACATCTACGAAAATAAGAGACATGCATAATTAAAATTTTGTCATGAGAAAATCAAAGAGTATAATGAAATATAATCTGAATTTAGGGATGCAAACTTAAAAATACCAGATATGTAAAACCAAAAAATATAAAATAATAATTGGTACAAATTTTAAAAGTTGAGGTAAAGTTGGACAAACGGGCAGATAGATTCAGTAGTTTAATTTTTAAGGTCTAATTTTGATCATTAAAATTTTGATTTTTGGCAAATCCGACCGAAACAATCTTAGGCAATCTAAATTAAATAACTGAATCAACTCGACACACAATCCGATCCGATTTCAATTGAGCCGTTCACATTTTGTCGATCTCTAAATTGATGTGTGTCCGCCACTGTTGAGTGCTCCAAGATTAACCTTGGTATGCTTCTGTTTATATTCTAAATATAGTAATCCAAAAAATAATAAATAAATATACTGTAGTTTAAAAGCATAGTACACTAGCATGCCGTATAGGTAAGTATACGTCAAGGTCAAAGTTTATTGTGATTTCTTTTTTCATTATTCATTATGAGAACATGTCAAATAAATGTCGGAATTGATAGATTAGTCTGATGCTTAAACATATTCAGGTATTGTTTGGTTGAGTTTTATTTGGTTGTAAAACTTATTTTTAAATTGAAATTGACAATAAGGATTTTATAAATAAAGTAAAAAATTGTTTAATAATATTTATAATTTTCAAATTTCAAAGTTATTTTATTTAATATATAAATAAAATAATATAAAAAAGTGAAAAAATTAAATGAATATAATTTTATAAATATTTAAAATTATTTGAAAATAATGTTGGCATGTGAATGAATAATTTTTTTTTGAATTAGATAAAATAAAGTAATATAAAAAGAATTATGGAAATGTGTGTTGAAGTGAAGAATTAAAAAATAATTTATAATAATGTGATGGTATAAATTGTATTCATTGAGATTCGAAGATATATATAGTTATGTACATATAAATATTCTAATAAATTATTATAAAATTACTTTCAACCGCTTTAGTAGAAACTCCTTAAATTATATTTTTATTTTTAAAATAAAAGTCACTACTTAAATTATATTTTTATTTTTAAAATAAAAGTTACTTTTTTTATAAGAAGCTTTTTGTAAAAATTGTTTGGCCCAACTTTTCCTTTAAAGTTGAAGATAAGTCAATAAAAAATCAGGTCAAACATAATCTCAATATGTGATTACGACTTTCAAACACGTTGCAATATAATCATCTTTCTCTTTCTTATAGAAAATAGGTTTAATATTCTATTATGTGGTCTTGTATGTTAATTTTTAAAATTATTCTGGTATTTTAACTTAAAATATTTATATTAATTTTTTAATTCTATAAAATGTATTATGCTAATCTTTTTCAATTAATTATCAACGAATTATTGACCAATTTTTAAGTTTTTTTTATTGTTAATTAAATAAAATAAATGATTAATATATTATATTTTAAAGAATTAAGAGATCAATAAAAAATTTAATTTAAAAATTAAAACGAATTCCAAAATTAAAATATAGTAAAAAAAAAAATTAAACCTAAAAAATCAAGTCGATGTATGAATATGAAAATTTCAAAATTTGAAATGCGTACTATCGAATGGTGGAGCCCCTCCAAACACTCAATCTTTAAAGACTTGACAAATTAAATCTTAGAAGTTATTTTTGAATAAGTTTTAATTTATTTTTAAATTAATTAATTGACTAAATTTAAAAATAAAGAAAAAACAAAAAACATTATGTGTAATCTTATTTTTTTAAATATCTACATCTGTATGTAAATTTAATTGAATATTACTAGCATGTGTCCATAGAGCACATGTTAAAAAATCTACAAATAAAAAATTTCTCTTTAAAAAAATAATTTAAAATTAGGACTGGCCTAATACATGTTTAGGTCTAAGGCGGGTTTTAAAATGAAGTCTAATATAAAATATTTAAAATTTATTTATTGAATTTTAAGTTTTAAAATTATTTATGAAATTATTTTAATTAATTTTATTTATATGTTTTAATTGATAATAAAAGTGATTTATGGTATTAATCTTAAATAAACTTTTTAAATTTTTATATTATTATTATTATTAATGTGAGCTCATCATAGCATGAAATTGTAAAATAAAAAAGCCTAAATATTTTTTTTAAAAAAAGTCTATTTATATTATATTTTATGGTGTCGGTCAATGTTTACCATGTGCATTGTTGTATTTAATGTCTCTACACTAACTTTTTTCCATTCTTTTATGAGTAGTGCTATTTAGTACGAAGCAATTTGAAGAAGAAATGCAAGAATGATTATGTGTCACTATTTTAGTGGTAAATTTTAAATTAATTTTAAATTTAACTTCCTTTTTTAATAGGGATCATGGGGGTTGTAGTGATAATGGATGGTTGAGATCTATTCTTGCATTTCTTGTTTTTTCACTTTCTTACTAATAAGCATTTTCCTTCTTTTAATGATAGTCTATCTTCAAATTAAATTAAATTGGAAGTAAAGCTAGTAAACCACACAATAAAGCAATGCAATATTAAAATGTCGAAAGTGAATATTACTAAATAGAAAAAATTAATTTAGAGGCCAAAGACAATAGTTTATGTGACCTACCGACCTGTTTAAAACATTAATTATATATTTATAATAAATTTAATAACAATTTTCAAGATAACATTTTTTTATTTACTTCTTAAATTGTACCTTTAGGGCACATTTTCCAAATTAATTGTACCTTTAGGGTTATTTTTTAATGATTAATTTGTTTTATCTAAAATAGAGTTTTCAACTTCTTAAATTGGCCTTCTTAAATTGGCCGCCACTTAATGTATTTATAAAATTTGAAGATATAGAAATAACAAAAGATTTGAAAACCTTATACAAAATAGGGAAGTTGAAGATATTATCATAGTGTATAGAAGATGGCATAATAGGAAGACTAGAGATTATCCTATTAATTTAATGGTTTAGTAGCCTTCGTTTTTGTTTTTCTTGTCTGATAGTGTATGGCAGATCCTCGTGATCGCCTTGTATCGCTTGTTTTTTGAATTAATCAAAGTTTATATTGGTTAAAAAATAAATTTGTTTTATTTTTTGAAAAAATAACTATTGTAAATTAATTTTAAATAAATAAATGCATTACTAATTTTTCATTCGATCTCCCATTCGACAAAATTTAAGGATTACACTTTTGAGTTATTAAAGGAAGTCAACAAAGATTAAAATTTGTGTATACTTTAGTAGAAAAGCTCTACATTAATTTTGTTTAAAACAAAGATTTATGTATTGGTTTAGAAGTTTTTCAGCAACTAATTAATAACAAAACAATGACTGACCTGGCAAGAACAGCATCAGCGGAGAATTCTCCAACGGCAAACCGCAGTCTAACGGCGAAAACCACCGCGGAGGTCCACCGTCTGCTTTTATCAACACTTTCGCTTGCTCCAAGTATTCTTTCCAACCACTCCGTCTCTGCTTCTCCTCCATTGCTCCAACACTGTTGACTGACATGGCAAACCGAGCAGAGGTTATGCTCCGTATACTGCCTGACTTAAGTTTCAAGGCCTGAAACGGCTGCTTGCGGCGGAAGAGCGGGGAGAAACAAGCTCCAGCGGCAATCATGGTTGTTTGGTTACTCGGCAGCGGTTGCATGACATTTGAATAAGTTATTACTAGAACAATATATAGATAGAGAATTTTCTCATCTACTGCTATATATATATATATATATATATATATATATATATATATATATATATATATATATATATATATATATATATATATATATATATATATATATATATATATATATATATATATATATATATATATATATATATATATATATATGGCATATCATATAAGAATGACATATTTATATGAGAATGTGAGAATGAATCTGAACTATTGGATTTTAAAATAAATGGTGGAGATTATATATGAATCTTTTTTCTCTCTCATGCATCTTGAAATAAATGAAATAGGAGAGAGAAAAAAAGATTCATTTATAATCTCCACCATTTATTTTAAAATTCAATGGTTCAGATTCATTCTCACATTCTCATATAAATATGTCATTTTCATATGATATATATATATATATATATATATATATATATATATATATATATATATATATATATATATATATATATATATATATATATATATATACACCCAACACTGTAAATTATTATACCTTAATGCCATTTTATGTCTCTATTGAGTTGTGTTTAACATTCTATCTTCTATTACAAAATTCAATTTTCTCCCTCTATCAATATTTTTAAAATCGGATAAGCTATTGCATTAGTAAAAATCGGTCAAAATTGATAAATTGGCAAACGCGATTTTGAAAAATCGTTGATTTAAATATTTATTTGTTCTCAGAAAAAATTACGATGTTTTAATAAAAAAATTTATAAAAAAATAAAATTATAATATAAATATATCTTATTTAAAATTTATTTGGATTTGTATTTTTACTATTTTGTTGTGTGTGATGATTATGTTTAAAATTTTAATTTTAAGAATGAATTTGCGAAATTATGATATTTTGTAATTCTGAAATTCTGAAGATATTGTAATATTTTTAGAGCCTGTGTCATTCGGTTTGAGCGTTTAATAATTATATAATTTTGTAATGTAGATTAGTTCATGCAATCAAATTATTCGATTTAATCTGATTTAATCATTTGATTCGATCAATGACTCAATAATTTGACAATAAATCAGTAACTCAATACCCGCATCTCAGGGTGTACCCAATAATTATTGACGCCTAAGGCAAATTTTGTAAAAAATTTAAATTAATAATAATAATAATAATATTTTTATTTACAAGTGAATTTTTTTGAGTTTTTTAAGAAGTAAAATTATTTATCAATGCTTTATATTTTATTTTCATCTAACAATAAGTAATATTTATTGAAAAATGATTGGTTTTAAATAAAAGTTATTAACATTGATAGTATTTGAAAAATTTATTTCTACAAACACAACCATTATAGAAAAAATGGTTTATAATAATCTATAAATAATAAACATATATTTAAAAGAATTAAATCTTTTATATGATTAAGAATAATTAATTAGTAAAAATTTAGAATCTAATAATGTACCTCTTCTAAGAATTTTACATTTGAAAAATTATATTAATCGATGTATTATTTAATATTTATATTATTTATCTTTATATTAGTCAATACATATTAATGACCGTTCATGATAAATATAATTTTATTTTCAATATTAATAAATTTAAAATTTAATATTAAATAAAGAGTTACATTGTTTAAATCTACTTTAGAATGAGGGATTGTTTTGTCTCTTATATAAAAATTAATTAAGTTAAATTATTTTGAAATTTCTATAATTTGGTTGGCAGTAATCTCATTGAATTATTTTTTTTATGAATTATACCATTAATAATGTTTATATAAATTAATGCATGAAATGTTTATATGTTTTGGAAAATGTTAATTAGTGTTTTTAGGATATCCTTTAAGTAATTAAAATGATAATTTTTTTAAAAAAGTATTTAATACATTGAAAATGTATTAAAAATTAAAATATTAAAGAGTGCCCTAAAACACTGTTCCTTAGATAGATCCATATATTTTTTTTTTTTACAAAATCAAACTTAACTCATATCATTAATCAAAAGATGTTAAATATAAGGAGGTATCAAATGAAAACTACTACGCCTAGACCAAAAATTGGCCGTCTTTGCTAACAAGTAGGCACCAAATTTACTTGACATTTAATAAACTTTACCTCAAAGTTAGAATAAGAAAGCAACAAGGATTGTAAAGTAGAAATAAATAGACTAAACTCGGATCTACCCGTGTGCTTTGATCGAAGAGCTTGCACAACCATTTGGGAGTCACTTTCAAAAATGACATGTCAAAGATTCAAAGTTATAGCTCTTTGAATTGCTTCTTTAAGGGCAACGGCTTCCGCTTCTAAGATAGAGTAAGTACCTATATTCCAAGTAACACCTGCAGATATAAAGCGACCAAGGTTATAACGAACACACCATCCTCTATTAGTGGTGCATTTTTTAGCAATGTTGTAAAAATTGGACCGGCCGGTAGGACCGGTTGAACCGGGAACCAGGCCAGTGTCCGGCCTGGTCCAATGCTTGGATCGCCTGCTTCGCAAAATCGGTGTGGAACGCAAAAATTCGGGTCAAACCGCTAGACCGACGGTTCCTGTAAACCGGTGGTTCAAATGTTAATTTTTTTTAATTAAAGCAAAACGACGTGTTTTGCTGTTTTAGTTTTAAAAATTAAAAACAAAAGCTGTTCAGCTCATTCACTCAGTATCCTATCCTTTTTCCCGGACACTATTCCAAACACAACCCTAAATAGAAGCTTTTTGTTTTCCTCCTCGCCGTTTCGCCGCAGCACCGTGCCTAGATTTTCTTCCCGCCGTCGACGGACTACGGAGTCATTATCTCCGACCTTCTTGGCTTCTTTCACGGTAACATTATTTTCTTTTCAGTTTCTTCATAGTTCATATACAAATATACAATTATAATGTGTGAATGCTACTGATGAACTGGTTTTAGCTGGTATGGTGTGATTTACATTTGAAAAAAAATACAATTATAGTTACTTTACCTTTATCAACTACTGGAAGATGTAAAAAGGAATGGATACCCACAATGACCACTTTTTAATACATGGTACTCCTTATATTCCTTCTAAGCATTGTTTATGCTAAAGACATGTGGATTTCAAATTCAACTAATGCCCTCTCGTCTATTTAGTTTTTAATTTTAGTTAATACTTAATAGACATGACTCTTTCATCTGTTATATGTAGAAAATTATCTCGCTGGCAAATCAGGTGAAGACATAATATAACCAGGAAATAGTAATTGATGATATATTGGATTTTTACAGCAACTGATAAATGTTTTACTTTATTTTTATATGGCAATTTTGAGCTGTTTTACAGGAATATGGCATCTTCTGAAACACCATCATCACAAGAAGCATCTTCAGCTCAAAGTTTAGTTCAAAATAATGTTAGAGGAAAGACTGATATAGCTTGGGCACATTGTACTAGAAGTCCTGATGGAAAATCTCTTGTTTGTATGTATTGTCACAAATCTTTTGTTGGAGGTGGAATTCATAGGGTAAAGCAACACTTGGCTGGAATAGTAGGAAATGTTGAAATTCGTAAGAAAGTGTCTGTTGAAACAACATTTCAATGAGCAGAGCAAGAAAAGAGAAGCTTCAGATGTGGCTGAAAGTGAGTCATTTACTACGGAGGGAGGTGAATTTCAAATTGGTGCATCTAAAAAGCATGACGCTCGCATTGGTACTTATTTTTTACCAAGAACAACTCCGGGAGCTCAGCCTACTTTAAAAAGTGTGATGCAAAGTAAAGAAGTGGTAGAAAAGTGTGATCTTGCTATTGCCAAGTGGTTTATTGATGAATCTATTCCTTTCAATGCTGCAAATTCACTGTATTTTTAACCTGCAGTTGATGCTCTTTGTTGTATGGGTGCTGGATATAAAGTTCCTACCATGCACTCTCTTCGTGGTAATTTGTTAAATAAGTGGGTTGATGACATGAAGATACAGATAGAGCAATATCGTTCTATTTAGAAGGATACAGGTTGTACTCTTATGGCAGATGGGTGGACTGGTCGTTGTAGGAAAACTCTTATCAACTTTTTAGTTTATTGCCCCAAAGAAATTGTTTTCATAAAGTCTGTTAATGCCTTTGGTGCTCTAAAACTGTAGACACATTGTTTAAGCTTTTCAAGGAAGTAGTGTTGTATGTTGGCCAGGAAAATGTTGTCCAAATCGTTACAGATAATGCAGCGAATATGAAAAAAACAAGTCCACCATCCAAGGCCTTTTGGATGTCATTGAAAAGTATGCTTATGACAGTATGGACTTGCAATCTAAATTAACTGCTGAGATGACTTCATTCAAAAATTGTGAAGGTAGTTTTGGAAGGACAACAACCGTAGAAAACCGAGATGAAGTTTTGCCAGGTAAAATTATACGATAAACTTTAAGCATTTTAGTACAATGTCAATATATATTTTAAAATGTTTTCTAATTTTTTTCACATGCATTATTCTAGATCAATGGTGGGACACTTATGGAACCGAAGCGCCCAATTTGCAAAAGTTGGCTATTCGGAGTTTGAGTCAAACTTGTAGTGCATCTGATTGTGAACGAAATTGGAGTGTGTTTGAACACATTCATTCAAAAAAGAGAAATAGATTGGAGCATCAAAAGCTTAACGATCGGGTTTATGTTCGTTACAATTTACGGGTACAAAATATGTATTGCACTTATTATGCTTTATATGCTATTGTTTCGATACTTGATGACATGAATATTGATTCTATGGTTAAGAATATATGATATGGTTTTATAGTTAAGAAATATGCTATTATTTGGCAAGACTATTTTGTTTTTGTCTTGATGACACGAGAATATTGGTTCTATAGTGATGAATATATGACATTGTTTGGTTTATTAAGAATATTCTATGGTTCTATATTTAAGAATATGTGATATTTCTTAGTTTGTTAAGAATGTATATTATTTGTTAAGTTTATTAGGTTCTATGTTTGACATTACCGACCGTTAATGATTTATAGGACCAAGATGAAACAAAATTATGATCCTATAAATTTTGAAACACTTGGTGATCATTCTAGCTGGGTGTTGGAGGATTCACCACCATTCTTGACCATTGAGGAGGTGGAAGCACTACGCAAAGATCTTGCTAGTATGACAATCCAACCTATTTTAAATGATATTGGTATGATATTAGTTTTTGTGATTACAATTATGTTATTTTAATTTATTAAAATATGTCAATTTCTAAACTCTTTAAATTGATGTTGTTGTAGATGGATTAAATTTGGATGAGCTTGATGTTGAGGGAGATGCACAACTTAATTCTGGAGAAAATAACCAAAGTAATGATATCATTGATGGGGAAGATGTTGCAAATGCGATTGATTTGTCGCGGATGGCTTTGATATTGAAGAAGATCCCAACATTGAAATAATTTTACCTCCTTAGAACTAAATTTAATAGATATTGGAGTATTTTTGTTCTAAAGTACTCAATTAGATTATGTTGCAATTATTTGTAATTTGTACTACTTTGTTATGTGTAATACTTATGTTTAAATTTGAATTGAATTTGTGATTTTTAAGTGCTGAGCAAATTATATTTGTGCTTTTTTCAGCACCTAATGCACAACTTGTGAATTTGTTATTTTTAAGAGCGTTATTTATAGATTATGCTGTTAATGGATCAGCTTTTAAGTGCTAGTTATATTTTTTTTGTAGATTGAAAGATCCTGTTCGACCGGTTTTATATCTATATAGTTTTATTATAATGATAGGCTTAATCCGGTTTAATCCAATTTAGTCATGCGGTTCGACTAATGATCCAGATCGATGAACCAGTAACCCAGTACCCTCACCGGTTTGATGATCGACCCAATTTTTAAAACATTGTTTTTGAGAATTGAAACTTGCATGACATTCACCCATATGTTTTAGATTCAGTAATATTACTTGTACGTATTCATTAATGCATCATTAATGGGAATGAGAAAGAACTAAAAGCAATCCCAGAATTTGGATAGTCAGCATACAATATTTAATATCAATAAATAACATTAATATCAATATATATTACTCCCTCTATCTCAAAACAAATGTTGCAAATGTCTCATTTAAGAATACGTCAATAACTAATAAAGATAATTTGGTAAAATTATTATTCTGCCTCTTTTATTTGTCACATTTTCGTAATCTGTGTGAAAGTATCAATTATGATAATTATTTTAGTACGGAGGAAGTATATTAAATATAAAAGGTAAAGAAAAAATTTTAGAGGCCCTATAGACAAATGTCTATTTTGCCTATCCTAGGGCCGGACCTAGACATGACAATAAAACTCATACTCGCGGGTATCTACCCGAACTCATCTCGAAGTGGACGGGGGAAATTCATTTTGATTGGATTTAAGTTTGGGTTTGGATTTTTCCTAATTACTCAAGATGAAAACGAGTCGGGTAATGAGGACATTAGTATCCACCTCGAATCCGCTATCGAATCCGTCTCATTTAGTTTATTATGTACATTATTATTTATTTTCGATAATTTAAAATATTAAAATCGTGTTCAATGTTTTGATAATTAATTTTTATTTATTATTTAAATATTTGAAATGTATGTATGGAATTTTTCAATTATTTTATTTTAATATTTATAATTTAATTTAATTTTGAAAAAATAAATATTTTTATTAAAAGAATTGTTTTTACTAAATAGATGGTGGCGCGACGGGGATACCTGAACTTAACCTGAACCTATTTAAGACGAATTTGAGTTTTAATTCTTCATTCTCGTTTGAGTTTGAGGCGGGAACGAAAATTGTTTAGAAATTTATATTTAAAGTTGGAGAAGATAAAAACTGTCTCGTCTCACCCCGTTGCCATGCCTAGTCGGGCCTGCCTCGACCATTTGATAATTGATTCAATTTTTAAAATATTTTTCTCAGCTTTATTTTTCCTAAGATTTTATCCGTGTTTATGAATATGTGGCAGTGATATAATATGGTATTGATGATTGGATAAAAAATAAATTAATATTATTAAAAATATGTGATGACTAGATTAAAAAATAAATTAATATCACTAATTAATATTAATGTAAATCATTAATCTAAATTAAACTAATTTTTAATTATTAACCTTTTATAGAAAAGATACTTTTTTTTAATTATGTTTTTCTTTATAATAGTGATATTAATTAATTAACTGAAATTTTCTGGTGACATAAGAAAAGAGCTACCACTGTACCACTATTAATTTACTGAAAGTTTGCGCAGCGACTTTAATAATAATGCTGCATATGGTGGAGGATTCTTGTTGAAAGAGACAATGATACTACTATTGTACTACATGACTGTAGAGCGTGCTTTCGTAAGGCGGTTCTAAATCCAAACCAAACTAAATCAAATATATGGTTCACTTTGGTTCTAACCACTTTAATCAGTGGCGGAGCCAGGAATTTTAGACAGCCTGGGCAAAAAATTTACACCACTGATTATTCATCTGTTTTAATTTTCACACCCTATTTTTACTAATTTTACTCCTAATTTTGCCCCTGATTTTGTCTAAAACTCGACTATTAAATTGGGAGGAATACAAAAAAAATAGGAGTTGAGCCCGGGCGCTTGCCCGGGCTAGCTGGGCCTTGGCTCCGCCCCTGACTTTAATAAAATGGATTTAATTTTTTTTTAATTTTTTAAAACTGGTTTTATTTGGTTTAGTTTGTTCAAAACCGGTTTAAAATTAATAACTAATTTTTTGTTTGAACCGGTTTAAAACCAAAATTTCTTTAGAATCGGATTTGAAATTCAATTTTTCTCAAAACCAGTATTAATTGAACTATTTTTATTTGATTTATCCGATTTCTTTTACATAGTTTTTTTTTACCTTTGCTCTTTTTAATTTCTTATTTATTATATAAAATGTGACAATTAATATATATGAGCTGAGGCCGGCTATATATATATAATGAAATTTGATGATTAATATGTAAGATGTTATCTTGACGGATGTTAAAATGTGATAATATTTCAAACTTTGTATTTTCAAGTTGTTCCTTACATTTCTCCCTTATAACTTGACCCTTATTTTTAATGTCACACTGTTTTCTATTTAACATATTTTGTTACCAAATTTTATTAACATAAATTTTTGGATACAGTTTATTTAAAATTTCAATCTTAGCACAGGTTGAATCCACTTTAGATTTTCAACTTTGTTATCATTGGATATGTTCGATACTTCAATGCTAATGAATTAGTCGAGATTTCCTAATTGTTTGAAAGAGGATTGAGCATTCAATTTTAATATTTAACTCTGAATATGTGATTAATTTCGGTAAAAATTTAATAAATAATAATTAATTATTTGAAACACGGTTCGAAATACGAAAAAATTAATTAACTGATGTTAATATTGCCATCTTATTTACAAGATAAATAACATAGGTATATATTATTTGAAAAAATATGAGACAAGTAAATTTGGGTATCCAATAGTTGAACCAAATTATTTTTATGGGTACCGGTTTATTATTGGATCACAAAAAGGGTCACCTAATATTACATTTTAATATTTGGGTTGGGTTTTAAAAAGTGGAACAGTTTGGTTATCGATTTGCTAAGTTAATAACAAATCAGATGTCTTGACATCGTAAATGACATCCTGAATCTGTCATACCAGAATTTTCACATTCAATGATACCTAAGGTTTCCCACAACTCCTTCATATCCCAACAAATCCTTAGGGGCAACTTTTTTGGACCAACAAATGATCCTATTGACCAAGGCCCAAACCATCTCAAGTCCACTCTACTAGACCCAAGGTATAAAAGAGTTCACATGCTAGGAACAAGGTACAATCTATAATATCCATTTTCATTATACTTATCCTGAATTTTAAACTGACTTGTATGCTTATCATTTGGTTTGTGTTTGCTAATGATATTCTAACTACAATGAGTATCTAGTTTTAGAGGATGTATGTGGTGTGTCAGCTCCTCGTCCATGGAGTCCGATATACATTTACATCTAATGGTTTTATAGTGTCTCATCCTTATATGACACCAGTGTTAGACGGAGATCACCCTAGGTCAGTTCATCAGGAGTTATTAGAAGAGAAACAGGCAAGGACGAACCATGTCGTGGATTGAAATTTCACGATCAATAACAATGTTGATTTTGTTTAGTTCATCTTTGCAATTTTGATGATTTTCTTCATTTTTTGATATTTTCCGATTGTCAATTTATGTGTAATTTCATTATATCATTTTATTTTATGATTTTATTTGTTATTTGATTTCGTCATTTTATCAAAGTAGTGTACCTTGAGTTATCCTTTTCACTTACAAATGTTGAAACTGTTACAATTGTTTTTTAGTTTGAGTAATTGTTCAAAGTTAATTATATGTGTGTCTTTAATTACAAGTCAAAAATATTGATACAAGTAGTTTTTGATGTTTTATTTGAATCAAGCATATGGTTGACTTGGATTAATAATTCAATGTGAAACTTAGATTTTGGAATTATATCAGTTACACAAATTAGAAGACACCTTGACTCGAATCACAGTTAGACATGACAGGAATCATGGTCACCATTGGTTGTGTGACTCCAATCACACATTTGTTTGATTCAAATCATATGTTTCGAATCAAATAAGCCACTTCTAGTCTTTATCACCTTGTTTAAAACCATCATTTCCTTTTATTCAAATCAAAATTTTATAAGAGGGGATAAATCTTTTCCCCTAGAAATTTATATACATAACTTTTTTATCACTTTGTATATGTTATCTCTAAACACCACCAACAGCTACAGATAGCCCTCCAAATACAGGTTTACCCTCATCGTACTTTTTAGGAAGTACAAATTTCAAGTCATACTTTTCACAAATCTAAAAAAATCTTGAACGTTCTTTAGTTCACACATTCTCTCTCAAGTCTAACATATAGATAAACGTCATAGTATGGTAATTAAGATAAACCTCTTTAGACATTGTGTGAGTTTCTTTAAGAAACCTAATTACCTTCAACTTTGAAACAAGAAATCCCATCATTTTGGTGCCTAACTCTAAAGATTGAGTGTGAGGGGTAGATATAAGGTACATCGGAGAATCTAAAGTTTTTGTGAAATTTTTGTGTGTATCAGATTGAATATTCAATTTTGTGATTATGGTGATTGGAGAATTACTTCTAGCTATTATTTTGTACTCCACTAAAGACTTCAGTAGTATCAAAATAAGGTAGCTACCGAATAAATTGGGAGTTTCCATGATATTTAGGTAGAATAAGGGTTCAGACAAGGAACTGGTAGGATCGAGTAAATATCGATATGGAATGGAAGTCTGGAGCAGAACTTTGTGTCTAACAGGATTCTTATGTCAAGATCAAAAGATGATCTTGTGATTTTAATAGTTTGGCGTGTTCTGATACAATAGAAAAACTCATATTTAACCATGTGTTGGCTTAAAGGTTAATTGACTTTGAAGTGTTCAGTGTTAGGCGATTTATAAAACCTCCTCCTCTATATGTTTCTTGCGTCTGTTAAATGTGAATTTATTTATAACATTTTAATTTTTTTTAAGAAAATGGTTTTGATAAAATGATTTAGTGGAATGGTCCATTCAACCATCCCTTATGAAACATACCACTCATATATTCTCCACCAACATAGATGTATTATTTATATGTCATTGCATTGTTGCACTTGTATTTTAATGTAAACATTTTGAATGACTATGTTATAAATTATATGTATTTTATGCAAATGAATGATATGCGAATGATTTATGCAAATGACTGATGTGTAAATATCTTATGAAAATTCACTTTTTGTTAGAAATAAATTTAGTTTATGAATGACTAATGATTTATGTTATCCAAAACTACCACTATAACTTTACCAACAATATTATCTCAGTTATCCTTTAAAAAAAAAATCTCATAAGTGCATCTGAAGATTATAATACATATTCACCCTTTGTCATCAAATATACGAGGAAATGTGACAAACACATTGCTTGAAGGATGTATCTGAAGAATGGTGGATTTTTACAATTGATTCTTAATCTATCAGTAAAATTGTTTTTTTACATTGGTTTATGTTGTAACCAATCTAAAATGTGTTAGGTTTTTAAAGGAAAAAATATTATGAAATTTTCCTTTATGATTGGCCGTGTTTTATAATGTCATGGTGTGGTTATTGGAGGTTTAAATATATGAAGGGCTAACATTTGTTTTAAATATATGCAAGATTAACACCTCTAAGAGGAGGCGTGTCACCATGTCCGACATTTATATAACACTCGTACGATACATGTTAAAAAGGTCAACCAAGTGTCCCAAAAATTGTTTCTTTCTTATCTTTGACACTCTTCAACTCAGTATCAAGCACCCATAAAACACTCATAGAACATGTTGTATTGTATGCTTAATTTGTTTTAATGATGATTGTTGTTATAATTTGATTATTTGGTTTTTCTACATGCTGTTTGACAATAAATTTTAAAAATAAAACAACATTTTTACAAAGCAAACAAATCTCAAAAGTTGGTCTGAGTTGGAGAAAATGGCATAAACACAGACCAAAGGACCATATAGGTTTATCAGACTTTTCAATACAAACAATCATCCAAACTAAAAACCAACCACAGAAAGTATTGGAATGAATTCCAAACACTTCTGGTGTGTGAATATAGACGAAAGACATATAGTTTCACTATGATAGGGAATGATAGATTGATGCCTCGTACATGGTTCAAGATGCCATGACCCTAGAATAAAAGTTTACAAATTTACCTGCAACTTGAGTAGTTATGATCCTATCCCAATCATTTATTTTTTGCAGTTGCTTCTTTTTAATTTAAATTATAGGAAGATTTGCACAATGGTCCAACCTTCTATAGGACATACCATTTTCTGTGCAGAACAATCAAATTTCAAAAGTTGGAATGTCGGATGTAGGACCGTTTGTAGTTAGGTATAATGACCGAGTCAATACATTTCTATAGGGGTCACTTTCCCGTTTTTCCTTCAAATAAGCAATGCATCTCTCTACCTCAGTTTTCACTTCAAGATATAATTCTTGAGACTTGTCCTTGTTCTTAAGTTCCTGTTTCCTTCCTGTCAAACAATATCTCAAATTTTACCACCACATTTTAGTTATTCCAAGTAGAGAAATATGTATTGGGCATTACCTTCTGTTTCAATTGGTTTTCCAAAATAAAAGTAGAACCGGCCCGGAACTTTAGGCAAAATTCCAGGTGGATACACTTGTTGATTTTCCACCTCACCGCCAACACCAACCCTAATTTAGCAATATATAAGGTACAAAAATAATGCTTATGTGTGTGTCTATATATATATAAAAGTTGGAAAAAAGGAAAGTATATAAAAAATGGTATGAATCAACAAAAAGCAAACATAGATACCTCAACTGCACAGCCTCATTTTTAAGGTTTTCTATTTCAGACCTAACGTAAGGAATCTTCATCAAATCATCATAATCAATCACAATCTGAAAAGAACAATGAGATATGGTGTTGTGATATTCAAATCTAGGTTCAAGATATTCACGGAAATTTTAATATGGAATTTGCAATCCCTGTGTTATCTGCTACTGCTACAGCCATAGATAACTTCTAACATTGGTAGAAAAGGTGAGCGTTACAGTACACAAATCCTTCATAGCGCCAGATAGATTTTCACGAGATAGAAGATAAACTGTGACTTTTTCAAAGAGTTGTTATAAAATGGTGAGGTGACAGATAACAACCCAATTGAGTCTTCAATTCCACTCAAGTTGTGAAGGATTGCTGTCGCCGCTAGAAGTGAGTATAAGGCGGAAAAGAACCTAGAGCATTGCTTGGCAGGGGCAAAAAACATGGCAATGATGTTTTTTAATTGCATTTGTAGAACAGAAAGTGGTGTATTGGGATTTGGGCATAGTTAGAGGGGAATCAAGTGTGAGGAGGTCAAACATTGGACACTATAAGTGTTTCAATGCAGAGGGGCTTCACTACAAAGTTTGTTGTTGGTTCATCCCTATGGTTCAGCCATATGCCTCATGGTTGTTATGTGGTATATTGGACCGTTGATTCAAGCAAGACCATAAAAGTCTGGACTTCTTCTGGATTTAGTTTGTCTTTAATGGGTATTGGCAGAAAAGGTCTCTTTAGTTGATGGAGGATTGTAATGTGGCAAGGGAATAGGCTGCTGAGGTTTCATCGGGGTAGTGGTCATGGAAGCAGAGAAGGTAGCGAGAGGCGGTGGTTGCTGGGAGACTCGACAGAAAAGCAATATAGGAGTTTGTTGCTTTTTTTTCCTTTTAAACATACTAACTCCCTAAAGACTATTCAACGATTACAAATATGTCACAACATATGTGGTTTCCGCTAGTTGCTGAACCTCTCTCATATCTTATGAATGGAAATAATTAAATGCTAGAGTACAGCGTTACTTCCATCCAAATGGCTAAAATGGATCCAGAATATGATCTACTCATACACTGCAGTATGTAATAGGCTGTAATGCTGCATTTACCAAAATGCAATCGAAAACTCTTGATGACAGCTTACAAGGACATTACACTAGTGGTGAACAAAAATTAATCCTACAGTTCATAATAACTTACTGAGTAAGAAACTATAGTAGAATTATGCTTCCCATAAAAATCTTTAAGAGTTTGCTTTCAATGCCCCAGCATTTTGAGAAAGATAATTACTTTGTAAAGGAAAACCATTGGCTGATTAAATACTGAAACTTACTTGACCAAGATCATCTTCTCCAACAGAACCAAAAGGTACGATTTTGGCTCCAAATCTGGCAGCCATCCTGACAAACTCAGATTGTTCAGGCCAGAATAACTTGTATTCTTCACCCTGATAATTATCACAAAATGATGGAGTTTAACAATTCTAGTATATTTTAGATCATAAATATAAAAACAGAAGAGGCACAGTGAAATTTAAAATGAATAAACGCTGAAATTCCAACATTAAATGTGAATGAAATAATACAGTAGTCGTTTCCTTTCTTTTTTTGACGACCTGTTTTCTTTTCTAAAAACTAGAAGGATACCATCTATTGGTGAACACTTTATAAGTGAGAGGATCCATAGACTTAATACCTAAGACTTTGGGATAAGATGTGGTGTCTCTCACTTGTGTGGTTGCTCTTATGTGATGATCCCCGGACACCCTCATAGCCCAACACCTCCGGCATCATCTTATATGTCTGCGGATGGGATTGCGGTTGTTGCGGAACACATAATGTTGCATCATCAACAATATTACAGCCGCAATTGCTGTTCCGGACCACAATTTAAAACCATGTTGTGCCCCATTCTACATATTTATCATAAGCCAGATGCACTAGACAGATCCAACATGTGATATTAAATACCAAGCATTTGATGCAATTTTATGATTATGCTGGGGAAGTAATGTTTTTTTTCTCCAGCACATCCAAGATCTACGACGATTCATGAATTTTATTTCTTTTTACCCTTAAATGAATTATAAAAAAGTAGTTATAAGGTATAACTTATAAGTTATAACTGATAACTCATTCAATTCATATAAATCACAAGCCCTATCTAAACTTCCTAACCGGCTGACTGCATTTAGTTCCAACTGTTCAAGAAGAACAAGTCAAAGACTTCAAAAAGAGTCGGGTGAGCAAAACCGGATTCCTTGAGAAAGATCAAACTGAAAATGAAGGGCCAACTTAAAGGATTTACCTTCCTATGAAAAGCCTCGCGAACACCTCCAGGAAATAATACGACATGTGACTTGGAAGAGAAAAGCTTGAAAAGGTTAGTTGCTGTTACAGGCACAATACCCATAACTCTTAGCCAGTCAAAAAAAGATACTTCTGGCAGTCTTCCACTTTTCTGTCTCCTAAACATAAAGGGATGTGCCATTCCTCGAACAATGATGTCTCGTTCAATATAAAAACGAGATATCAAGGAAAATTTGTCCAATGCTAGCAGCATGTGGTTCCCAACTAACAAAACAGGCCCCTCGGAAGGAATTCCAGCAAGGCCCTTTACAATATTTCCATCCTCCAAAGTTGAAAGCATTACAGAGCTTGTGATGAAGTTAAACAAACTGGAAGCATTATAATTGAAAGGTGATCAACTCAATTAACAAGAATGAACAAATATTAATTCACAGGCATACAATATCATCAAGACATCAATATCAAACAACTCATCATGGTAGCTGTAGGTTAAGCTTTCCCAGCAGTCTTCTATATTTATATAATATGAATTCTCTTGCTTTGTGTTAATAGATTAAATGATCAAATTTATTCAGTAAGTTGTACCTGTAAGATTCTACTATTTTATTGGCTTCATCTCGTGAAGGCGGTATGAAATCCAAAGCATAGT
The DNA here is from genome assembly GCF_029867415.1 of Vicia villosa. Taxonomy (NCBI): domain Eukaryota; kingdom Viridiplantae; phylum Streptophyta; class Magnoliopsida; order Fabales; family Fabaceae; genus Vicia; species Vicia villosa. The sequence goes on along the minus strand of NW_026705151.1, from coordinate 843,048 downwards.
CATGATACATGCCACGCCGGTAGTAAGAAGTTCCCTTGACTACCGTTACTAGGTCAAGGCCGCCTTCCTGCAAAGGCCCCAAAGCTAAGGTCAGTTAACATCCTACTGGTTTGATATCATTTGTATCAGAAGAATAAGATCACGATGCATTCCTGGAAAGAAACTTAACGAGAAGCATGCCAGCAGAAGAAAAAAAGAAAAGGGGAAAAGAATACCAGGAATAGGAAATGGCCACTGTCATCAAATTTACGGAGTTCACAGTTAGGCAGTAACTGACGTAGTCTTTCACCTTCCTGCTGGCTAGGTAGTAACTGGTCCTTTCCACTAAAGAACAAATGAAATAACTCAGTTTCATCTTGCAGGAAGAGTCATACATTGAAAAAGGAAAGTGTCATGTGTTTATGAAAAGGAAATCATGGTATGTATAAGAAATAAAAGGTTTAGAAGTAATAAATTTTCATTAAATTGGTTGTTCAGACTAAACACTCTTTTTATCAATTTATTTTGCTATTGCATTTTGATAGGTCTGTTATTGTTAGTTAAGAAGTAGTTATTCGTTACTTAAATAGTTAGTTAGTTAGTTAGTTAGTTAGTTAGTTAGTTATGGATAGTTAATAGTTTTGATGAGAGTTAGTTAGGTTAAATAAGGCATGCTGCCTATTAATAGAGAGGAGGATTAGAGAGGGGATTATCTTATCATAGGAGAGGAATAGGGCCTTTTGGCATTGGGAAGTTGGCAGACCCTCGAAGTGCTTCCGTTGTTCGTAATCAAAGGGGATCCTTCCCCATTTTCAGTTATAATATACCAGTTGGTTTTATCATATTTCTGCTATGTGATAGAACATATGATTCAATATAATGACCAATATAAGATATACAATCACAAGGAGATGAACCTGCAAAGTATCAGAGTCTGAGCTTTGATAGCATATAGGCGTGAATCAGCATATGCTGACGGAGACTTGAGCATCTTTAGTTTCCACAAAAATGTTTCTTTTGGTAAAATGTCTGCAAGAACCTGATAATTTAATCAACAATAGATATTCAGTATTGAAAGTAAATGAAGTGAAAGCTCAAATGAGCAACAACTAGTCAGATCAAAGAAAATGCAGTGATGTGCAACCACAGTCTTCCAAAATCCAGCATATTCCACTTTTACTATGTTTAAATTATAATAGAAGAACGAAAATAAGTTAGCCAATGTTCACTTAATATTTATTCTGAATTATGCTTTAAGCACTTTCAATGGCATTAACTCATTATTACTCACACAACATGCTTCAAATATTCAAAGCATAAAGAAAAAGTCACACACTGCACTTCTAATTGAAATTGTTTTTATTTAATTTTTCAAATAAAAACAACGGTAGAACCTTACAGGAAGAGATGATGCAAAAGTATTAAAGTCGCCTAGTGGCTCTCTTGCTGCATTTAGTAGTGGAAGTCTTTTCACAGCGTTATCGAACACTGTCCTTAGAATGTCTCCTAATGTTAAAAGAAAATTTGAAGGCATTAATAGAGAAAAGTATCATTTTCTTTGGTAAAAGATAAAGGCGGAATACAAGTTCTCCACTATGATATTTGAACTTTACCAAAAAAAAAACTAGGCCTTAAGATATTGGAGTGAAAAATTAGCATAGGTTCCTAGTGACATAGAAGAAATTAAGTATTTGCTAATTTAATTAACTAGAAAACTATGATTAATAAATAATTCAAATTTTAGCGGAAAGCAAAAGCGGAAAATGAAAAAAAGAATCAAAGACAAGAACGAACAAAGGCATGAAACATTTATATGGTTAAGGAGAAAACTAGATCCACAACAATCTCATACGCCGTAAACCATAGTGGGTACATCCTAGGGGTGGCAAAATGGATGGATTGGATGGATATGGATTGGATTGCTAATGGATGGATCCAATCAATCCATTAGTCCATTAACAATCCATTAAATCTTCATCTAAAAAATCCAATCCAATCCATCCATTAAGGTTAAAATCCAATCCAATCCATCCATTAACATCTTTATAGTGGATGGATATCCATCCATCCAAAACATTTATTTAAATATTTTAATTAATTTTCTAATAATTTAGATTTTAAAACTTTACAAAAACTTTTTTTTTAATTTCTCTATAATAATATTTTTACAATATATAGATATAATATATTTATGTTATATTTATTCATAATTTATAATATTTGATAGATAAATTTTGATAATTATTTGTTAGTGTTATTCTGTTTTATTTTTCTCTTTTTTTCTAATGTTGTTTCTAATTTTTTTATCTTTGTATGAATTTACAATTTCGTTTAATAATTGGAATGATATATTACTTCGTTGTTAAATTATGACACCCTTGCATTCTTATTTCTCCTTCAATACTTAACTACTGTGTTGAATTATAGATTTTTTCAATTTTATTTTGAAATATGATTTCCAATTCAAATGAATTGGTGCTTTTAAAAGTATATACAAAAGTGAGTGAAAAAACTGATGGTGATATTTAATTGGTGATGAACATGATTGTTTACGTGAGAGAAAGAGTAATTTCACGATAGTGGAAATAAAAAATAAAATTATTATTATTATCATTAAAAGTTAGTAACTTACTTGAACAATGAGAAGAAATTAACAGCAGTTATTGATGAAAAATGCAATTGTTAGATGAAAATTTTAAGTGAAACTAAAAAAAAATCCATTGGATTTATTAAATGAGATGGATGGATTGAATCCATCCATATAGTTAAATGGATGGATTGAATCCAATCCGTTAAATAGTTATTTGGTTGATGGATGGATTGGATGGATAAATTATTGGATGGATTGGATGGATTTTCCCTTAATGGATTTTATTGCCACCCCTAGTACATCCTAGAAAATAGGGAAGTAGAGACATAATATGAAATTTACAGGGTTGTCTCAAACAATTTGGAGGCACGGTTCCAATTTTATAAACTAGACTCCTAATAAAGAGAAACACAATATTTAAAATAAAATAATCTTTGGTGAAAGAAAACAATTCTTCACATAATTCTCGAAAATTAGATGCATTTCTCGTTTTCTGCATAACATTCAACATTTTCAAGATATATTAGGAGCTATGAAGATCAAATTTGGACTAAAGGCACCTGACATGGATGTTGAGAAAATAGTACTTATTAAAAAACAGCAAAGAAACATGAGCAAACCTGCACTCAAACTGAGAATGTTAGGCAGAGCAGGAAAGTGTGTGGCAGGCAACGCGTCCAACAATGATGTTAGAAGTTGCACCTGGGACCTACCGAAAGAAGTAGCTGCCAAATAGGAAGGTCATGGTCAGATCAGGTGCTTTGTGATTCTTTAACTGATTTGCTACAGCAAAAACAACTTGGATATTGTTAAGGAACTTTCACTCAAAGCTCTAGCTATGAAATGCATTTCCATCGAACCATTTCCAATAAATGGCATCACTCGGAAAACACTAATCTCCAGCTTATTCATAGGCAATAACAGACATCTTACTTGAATTTGCCAAAATTAGTATAAAATCAGTAAAAGGAAAGCTAATAAATCTTATCTATATGACTAAAAGCTAAAAAGTTACCTGGATTTGCCAAAATTAGTACAAGATCAATATGAGGGTTACGAGCGGCAACAGCCAGTACAAGGCAGCCTCCTAGAGATTCTCCGACGAGATATATGGGCCTATTTGGTGAACGCTGATACTCTAACCTAACTGTTGTCTCAACTAATTTCACAAGGTCTGCAACAGGAAAATAAATAATGATGGAATACACTACTGAAAAAGAAACATAACGTATAGTGTAAGATTGTTGAAGATGAGCAGTATACAAGGAAAAAGGACCTGTAAATGGTGTTCGATCGGCAAATGGAATATGCAAGCACCACAAATCAAATATCCTTGAATAAACAAAAAATAACAAAATTAATATTTCATTACTACATATATGAGTTAGTATAAAAAAGGTGAAATGAAGAGAAACCTTCCGAGTTGGCGATGATGCGAAACAAGTCCCAATCCCACGCCATCAATTCCTGTAAAATTTGGAATATAATAAGCTTGTTGTTTGATACATAGGGCATTAGATTACATGAATAAATATTGTGGTGAAATAAACTATATGGTGCACAGCCAAGATATAGAGCTGGCAATGTAATTGCAAATGAGGTAACAGGAATCGTAGAGCTGGAAGCATTGTGCGAAGTAAGACGCTCTCATCTCACACAGCATCTCAGCTTCAGATAGTTGCCACAAGAAGGTGGCGGCATTTCCGCCACCACCGAAACCTCAATCCAATTTTCCGATCTCTGCGTAATCTCATCAAGAAAAATGGAAACCAAAGATTGAAGTGAGAGAGAGAGAGAGTAAAAAAACTTATTTATAGTGATATGATTTTGTATGATTTTGATAATCATGAGATACAATTATATTGGTTTTGAATATATTGCCAACCATTACACAGATTATATATACTTCTTGATGCTTCAAAATTAGGATGATCAGTGTTTAATTTCTGTCATCAATTGTAATATCTCATATTAAACAAAGTCTTGTTGATACTATTTTTTTTATATCTTATTATTTCTAAATATTGATATACATTGAAACTTTATTTTATTGCTACTAACAAAATAATCTCACTCTCCATATCCATTGGTACTAGTCAAACAATAAAATTAGTCTCTTATGTCACTAGTTAGTGATTTGGTTTATATAATTAACATGTATCATTCTTTTTTATTTTATAGACTATATTTTTGCACTACAAAGTTTTTTTTTTACAACTATGTTGCAACACACACACATATAACTATAGTCTAAAGTTGCTACATATTTTAAAGTTGTTATAATAGTGCTTAGATTTCTCGTATAAATCTTGATTATACTATTCTTTTCTATTTACAAGTATAATGTATGGATGACATTTGTAACAGCTATCAACTTTTTCATCGAGTTTGTACTACATTTATATTAGTATAATTGAAGCACGTGACATTGTAAACCAGAAATTTACAAATTACACTTAAATGTATTGTTGGTAATTAAAATCGGTTAAGTGATCTCGGATATAATATGATGCGAATAATTAATATTGAAGAACCTGAAGTTTTTTCAGTCCAGTAAATTGTTGTGTTTCTAAAGGAAATTAAAAATCAAAAAAATTGAGTTTTTCATGACATTAATTGTTGCATTGGCCAAAATATCATGAAAAATATTTATTGTCTACTCACAACCAAAAGCTTGTGAAATTGTCTTCTCAGAAAATGATCTCATTTTCTGAATTTTTTCTTTCCAGAACTTTCTTGATAAGTATCACATATATTATTAAAAATTGATATTGAACATTGTAGCATATGTTCATATGAAAAAAATGGACTTGAAAATCCATTCTTTAGACGTCTAAAGTAAGTTGTATGATTGATACTTATGAGGTTATAACTTCTAAATTATACTTTGGAAACCTGCAATCAAGTAAATTAAATATTTATTCGCAACAAGCCAACAAGATACTATATCTTAATCCTCCGTAAACTTACCATTTATTCTAATATTTCTCATCTAAGTGAATATTTGGATGTGTTGTGTATACTCCAATTACTCCAATATAATACATTAAGATGAGTCATGAAAGAATATTGATATGAATCTCAATTTTGAGGATATGATTTGAGAAAATAATAAAACACTTGATTGCAGTCCAGTAGGCTGATTATCACTTAATAAATTATTTTTTCAATATTAGTGGGAGGGAATAAGGAGTTGAAATCATGAACGAGAAGTTCAAATAAACAATTTTAAATTTTGATCCCCATAAAAATCAATATGAACCAAAAGTTCGAAATATTTTATGGTTTTAGTTTATGCATCAACTAGATGCTCACGTGTTTGTTTGTTGTCAACTTGCAACCAGACGTTTACGAAATTGCTAGCTCAATTGATTTGAATAAGAACTCATTTTCCCGAATATCATGTCAAGAAAATTAGTCTTGATAATGCTGCAGAATTTTCATCTCAAGCATTTAATATGTATTGTATGTCTACTGAAATTGATACATTGAACATTCAGTAGCACATGTTCATACAGAAAATGGAATTGCAGAATCATTTATTAAACACATGAAATTAATTGCTAGACCGCTTATTATGAGATGCAAACTTCAAATTTCTGCTTGGGGACATGCAATTTTGCTTGCTCCAATATTGATTCACATCAGGCCAACAAGTTATCACACCTCTTCCCCTTTATAGTTAGTTTTTCGTAAAGAACATAATATTTCCCATCTAATAATTTTTGGATGTGCAGTGTATGTTTCAATTTCTCTACCCCGACGCAATAAGATAGGTTCTCAAAGGAGGATGAGAATATATGTTGGATATGAATCTCCATCTATCGTAAGTACCTTGAACCAACAACAGGAGATTTATTCAGTGCTCGTTTTGTTGATTGTCATTTTGATGAATCAAATTTTCCAGCATTAGGGGGAGAGAATAAGAAGCTGGAAAAAGATATCAATTAGAATGAATTATCATTATCTCATCTTGATCCTCGAACAAAACAATGTGAACTAGAAGTTCAAAAGATAATTCAGCTTCAAAACTTAGTAAATTAATTACCAAATGCATTCACTGATCCAAAAGGTGTGACTAAATCATATATACCAACTTCAAATGCTCCAACAAAAATTGATATCCCTGCTGGACAATCAAATGAGTCTCAACCACGCCTGAAGCGTGGCAGATCAATTGGTTCCAAAGATAAAAATCACCGAACAAGAAAGGGAGCTAAGAATAAAGATGACCCAAGTGAGGATATAGAAAATTTAAAAGAATCTTCAGACAGAATAAACATTTTATCTCCATAAGAGATTGATCAGGTACCTGAAACTTATGAAAATAAAGAGATCTCGATAAGTTATGTCCATAATGGAATACAATGGAACCGACGTGAAGTCAACATTGATGATATTTTTTATACAATATAGCGCTAAATGTGATGAATGACAAAAAGGATCATGAATCGACGTCTAGTAAAGTTTGTACACTAAGTGAGGATTGACCTAAATGGAAATATGTAATTGAAGCAGAATTAAACTCACTTCACAAGAGACAAGTGTTTGGACCTGTAGTTCAAACACCTCAAGGTGTGAAGTCGGTTGGATACAAATGAGTTTCCGTGCGAAGACAAAATGAAAATAATAAAATTGTGAGATACAAAGCTCGACTTGTTCCTCACTGATTTTCGCAAAGATCATAAATTAATTTTGATGAGACATATTCACCTGTAATAGATGCAAGCACTTTTCGATATTTAATAAGCCTTGTAGCACATGAAGGGCTTAATTTGCACATGATGGATGTTTTAACAGATTATCTATATGGTTCACTTAATAGTGACATTTACATGAAACTCCCTGAAGGATTCAATTTACTAGAGGCACGTAATTTTGGATGTCGAGAAAATTACTCTATCAAATTGAACAAGTCTCTCTATGGGTTGAAAAATCTGGACGAATGTGATATAATCGCCTTAATGAATATTTACTAAAGGGTGGATATACAAATAACTCAATTTGTCCTTGTATTTTCATAAAAGGATGTGAAAAATAATTTGCAATAATAGTTGTCTATGTGGATGACATAAATATTATTGGAACCCCTGAAGAGCTTCCAAAAGCTATAAATTGCTTAAAGGAAGAGTTTGAGATGAAGGATATAGGAAAAACAAAATTATGTTTAGGCTTACAAATTGAGAATTTGGACAATGGAATATTTGTACATCAGGAAGGTTATATAAAAAAGTGTTGAAACACTTATACATGGAAAAATCTCATATGTTGTCTACTCCAATGATTGTTATATCATTAGATGTAGAGAAATATCTGATCCTTTCAGGCCTCGAGAAAAGGATTTTAAAAATTGATTGATCCTGAAGTACCATATCTTAGTGCAATTTGAGCACTAATGTACCTTGTTAATTATACACGTCTTGATATATCATATGTGGTCAATCTATTAGCAAGATACAATTATTCAGCTACACAGAGATATTCAAACAGAGTCAAACATATACTTTGTTTTTGTAGAGATGCAGGTTACTTGTCAGACTCTCACAATGGTAGATCAGAAACAGGTTATTTGTTTACATGTGATGGTACAACCATTTCATGGAGATCTATGCAACAACTCATAACAACAAGTTCATCAAATGACGCGTTACATGAAGTCTCTTCCAAGAATAACTTTTAAGCAACAACTACAAAAAATATCGTCTCACATATAAATGTCTGCATGATGGGGAGAAATACATATGTTTTGCACTCTTTTTTCCTTCACCATGGTTTTGTCCCAATGGATTTTCCCGGTAAGGTTTTAAATGAGGAAATTCACATTCAAAGGATATTGTACTCTTTTTCCTTCACTAGAATTTTTTCCATTGGGTTTTTTCTAGTAAGGTTTTAATGAGACATATCCTCAATGGACATCCAAGGGGAGATGTTATGAATAAAGATAAAAGTGGATATTCATCCTTATTCTTCCTTTTCATCTTCATGTTCCCTATTAATAGATGTGACTTTCCATCTCCCTTTGGTCCTATAAATAAGGCCCATATTACAATGTAAAAGTACTTTTGAAGATGATAATACAAGATTATTTTCTCTTTTCTCTTTCTCTCACTCATCTCTCCTTCATTTCTATATTATTTTGGTTAATTTATTTATGTTTTTTTAAATTTATTTTTTTCAAATTTTAATCTCCTTCTAAGTTAAGATCAAAATTTGATGACATAAGAGATGACTTAATTATGTGTCAATGCTACATTTTCATTAAATAATTCTAATTCATTATTATTCATTTAATTATAATTATTTTTTAGAAAATTACAAAAATTAAGTATTTAAAATTTAAATACCAAAATTTTGAACACCAAAGAATTCAATCCTCATAACCATTTGGACATTAGAAAAAAAAAGTTACTTAGGTGAGAATAGGTTGGACCGAGTTAGACTTTGCCGAATCTGAGTTTGACTTATTAAATAATTCAAAGCCTTAGTCTGACATACGACTTATCATAAGCTTATTTTTTTGCCTGAGTCTGATCTTTTCGAATGTCTGATTAGTCATTAATTAGTTTATTAGTCTGCTTAAAAAGTCTATATCATTTTAATATATGTAAATAAGCAATTTAACTAATGATTAAATATACTAGAAAATCAAAAGTACAATGAAACTAAATGTTTGTTTACATTGACTTATTTAAGCCTACATAAGAGTATAAGTTTTGTGAAATTATTTGTTTGAGAGAATTTATGTAAACAACTTATGACATTATTCATAAGATTTTTTTAATTTATTTTCATAAATTTTTCAAGATAATTAAATTTTATTTTTATATTTTAATATAAAATACAAAGTACAATAGAGTCTACACTTTCCTATTCAAAAATTTTGACTTAAACATGTATAAATTAGATCGTAGGTATCTGTTAATTAATTTTAACAATTCCAATCCCTAATGTTACCACTCAACCACTTAAGTTTAGCTGAAAGTTTTATAGTAGAAATAATATATAACAAATTCCCGTCTTCCTCCCACCACCTATTTTACTGGTTTTATGCTTTCATTCAAGTGGTATATATCAATACTGCCATAAAACTTTCATTTTGAATAGACGTTATTGTTTTAACATACTTCCTTTCTCTCACCACCTATTTTACTAGTTTCATGATTTCATTATGCCATAAAACTTTCACCTAAACTTAGGTGGTTGAGTGGTGAGATCCTTCTTTAATAAATACAAAAGGTTGGGAGTTCAAATCCCTTAAATTGTAAATTAGCCTGCGTGAATTTCAAGTATTATAGTAGCTAGTACTAGTTGGTGTGGGGCTGCTAGTGGAGTATTTGACTAGTCTGTTTGTATCAGTGGGGGGTATAATTTTGTATTTAGTTTTTCTGGTGTATATTGTACCTGTTAATCTGTTATGGTACTACAATGTACTGTTGTACTTTTCTGGGAGTCTTTTATTTAATATACCTTTTAGTTTTTTCAAAACAAAAAACTATGGTTTGGAAACTTGCGTGAATTTAAAGACAAGAGTAAAAAGTAAAAACAGTGTAAATATAAAGTATGAGCTGTGAAGACAATGGCTTCTAAAATTTTTAAATAAATTAAAGGATATAATTTAAACTCTACCATAAATAAATAAAAGAGAAAGGAAATAGTGCAATTTAAACTTTTAATTATCAAATATAAAAGAACACTTTAGAGACTCTCTTTCTCTCATTTATGTTTCTTCACACAACATAAATGTGAGATGATAAATAACATATTATAAATTTAAAAAAAGAAATAAAACTTAAAATAGAGATAGAAAGAAATTACTAAATAAGAGAGTTGGAAAGAAAAATTAAGAGAGGATCCAAGCCTATAAAAAAGAGATAAAATAATGAGAAAAAAAACTTGCAAGACATAAATGAGGAGAATCTCTAACCTCACCATTTGGATCTTTTATCCACCATGTGAGTTGTCAAAAATATTTCTTTAGTTCCGTAGATGTATCTTCGGAAATACTTTTTAAGAAAAAACTTTAATTTTTCTGTAGATACATCTACGGAAGCGTAAAAAACACACTAAACTTAAGAAAAATTCAAATTATTTCAATTCAGCAAATCTTACGTAGATGTATCTACGAAATGTGTTAAAAATAATTCTGTTATATTTTCAAATCAACTACATTTCACTCCTAAATTTCAATTTTTTAAACAAAAATAGAACATCAAATTATAGTGCAATTTGCAATTTCTTAAACCCTTAACCCTAAGGCAATGGAAAATAGAACACCAAAAGAATACATTGTATACATCATATATATTGCACTATTATTTGATGTTCTATTTTTGGAGTGAAATGCAGAAGATTTAAATATGACATAATGTTCTGTATGTACATCTACAGAACACTTTGTTTTTAACATTTCCGTAGATGTATCTACGGAAGATTTGCTGAACTGAAATAATTTGAATTTTTCAACGTTTACTGTGTTTTTAACGCTTCCGTAGATGTATCTTTGAAAAAAACTAATTTTTTATTAAAAAAATACTTCCAGATATGTATTTACGGACGCAAGAATCATAATTAAAATTTCGTCAAATAACTGAGAGAATCAAATGGTATAATGAGATATTCTCTATATTTAAAATGCAAACAAAAATACCATGGATGTAAAACTAAAAAATATAAAATAATAATTGGTGTACAAACTTTAAAAGTTAAGGTAAAGTTGGAGAAATGGTCAGTTATTATAGATTTTGAGTCGAAAGATAAAATCCAAGCAATTCAACACAAACAGTAGTTTAATTTTTAAGGTCCAATTTTGACCATTAAAGTTTTGATTTTATGCAAATCCAACCGAAACAATCTTATGCAATCTAAATTAAACAACTGAATTAACTCGACGCACAATCCGATCCGATTTCAATTGAGCTGTTCACATTTGTCGATCTCTAAATTGATGTGTCCCCCACCGTTGAGTACTCCAAGATTGACCTTGGTATGCTTATGTTTATATTCTAAATATAGTAATCCAAAAAATAATAAATAAATACAGTTTAAAAGCATACACTAGCATGTTTTATAGGTAGGTATACGTCAAGATCAAAGTTTGTTGTGATTTCTTTCGCTATTCATTACGAGAACATGTCAAATAAATGTCGGAATTGATAGATTAGTTTGATACACACAGTATTTTAAAAACCGGACTAGACATCAAACCGGTGAGGGTATTGAGTCACTGGTTTATTGATTGAACCACTGGGTCACTGGTCGAACCGCATGACTAAACCGGATAATTAGGTTGAATAGACCGGTCGTTATAACAAAACTATATAGGTATAAAATATGTCGAACATGATGATTCAGTAGTCTCTACAATATATAACTGCCACTTAAATTTTTAAAAATATCATATCTTAAATAAATTCACATGATCATAATTTAAATTCAAATTTTAAACATAGATATCACACATGATAAAATAGTATAAAATTACAAAGTATATATTTGCAAACAAATTTAATCGTAACATAATGTAATTGAATAAATTATAATAAATAAACTTCATTGTCTACTAAATTTAATTTCAAAGAAGAAAAAATTATTTCAATGTTGGTACCTCCTTCTTCAATATCAAAATCATCTGCAACAAAATCAACCGCATCCGAAACATCTTTATTTTTATTTTCTATTTGTATTTTCTATATTTTTCTTTGATTTTTTCTTTTAATTTTTATTAAAATAATTAAAATGATTGTTGTTTTAAGTTTTTAAAATTAAAAAAATTAAAAATGCATTTAAACCACCGGTTCTTGAAAACCGCCGATTTTTCCGGTTTTATCGATTTACACCGGTTTTGACCGGTTCACACCGGTTCAATGACATATCTGATCCAGCAATCGAACCAGACCAGTTACCTGACAGGTTCCCGGATCAACCGGTCCGACCGGCCGGTCCGGTCTGATTTTTAAAACACTGATTAAACATATATAGATATCATTTGGTCGGATTTTTTTCGGTTATAAAAGATTTTTAAATTGAAGTTGAAAATAAAAGTTGCTTGATAATATTTATAATTTTTTAAATTTAAAAGTTATTTTATTTAATATATAGATAAAATAATATAAAAAGTGAAAAAATTAAATGATTTTTTTAATAAATATTTAAAAATATGTGAAAATAATATTGGCATGTGAACGAATAATTTTTTTTGAATTAGATAAAATAAAGTAGTATAAAAAGAATTATGAAAATGTGTGTTGAAGTGAAGAATTAAAAAATAATTTATAATAATGTGATGGTATAAATTGTATTCACTGGGATTCGAAGATATATATAGTTATGTACATATATTCTAAAAAATTATTATAAAGTTACTTTCAACCGCTTTAATAGAAACTCCTTAAATTATATTTTTATTTTTAAAATAAAAGTCACTACTTAAATTATATTTTTATTTTTAAAATAAAAGTTAATTTTTTATAAGAAGCTTTTTGTAAAAATTGTTTGGCCCAACTTTTCCTTTAAAGTTGAAGATAAGTCAGCAAAAAATCAGGTCAAACATAATCTCAATATGTGATTTCGACTTTCAAGCACGTTGCAATATAATCATCTTTCTCTTTCTGATAGAAAATAGGTTTAATATTCTATTATGTGGTCTTGTATGTTAATTTTTAAATTTATTTTGGTATTTTAACTTAAAATATTTATATTAATTTTTTAATTTTATAAAATGTATTATGCTAATCTTTTTCAATTAATTAACAATGAATTATTGACCAATTTTTAATTTTTTTACTGTTAATTAAATAAAATTAATGATTAATATATTATATTTTAAAGAATTAAGAGATCAATAAAAATTTTAATTTAAAAATTAAAACGAATTCCAAAATTAAAATATAATACAAAAAAATTAAACCTAAAAAATGTGTCCATAGAACACATGTTAAAAAATCTACAAATAAAAAATTTCTCTTTAAAAAAATACTTTAAAATTAGGACCGGCAAAATAATTTAAAATTAGGACCGGCCTAATAGATGTTTAGGTCTAAGGCGTGTTTTAAAATAAAGTCTAATATAAAATATTTAAAATTTATTTATTGAATTTTAAGTTTTAAAATATTTATGAAATTATTTTAATTAATTTTATTTATATTTTTTAATTGATAATAAAATTGATTTGGTATTAATCTTAAATAAATTTTTTGAATTTTTATATTATTATTATTAATAATGTGAATTCATCATAGCATGAAATTGTAAAATAAAAAAGCCTAAATATTTTTTTAAAAAGAAAGTCTATTTATATTATATTTTATGGTGTCGGTCAATGTTTACCATGTGCATTGTTGCATTTATTGTCTCTGCATTAACATTTTTTCTTTTGGGCTTAGGCCCTCCATCTTATAAAAAAAAAACTAGCAAACCACACAATAAAAGCAATGCAATATTAAAATTAGGGGTGGCAAAACGGGCCGCCCGCCCCGCCTTATGCCCGCCAAAAAACGAGCGGGGCGGGCATGTCCGCCAAGTAAAATGGGCATCAAAATCATGCCCGCCCCGCCAAGATAGCGGGTTGGCGGACGGCGGGCTTACCCGCCTATTTTTATTTATATTTTTTTAATAGATTAATATGTTTTTTTTACCTTTTAATTAAACTTTTCACTTATTTTTTAAAACAATTTTTTATAAAAGTAATTTTTTAACAAATTTACTCTAAAAAATATTACATATATTTATAAATAAATGTATAAAATAAATCATCAAGAATTGCAATTATTAGAATTAACTAAAAAAAGAGTGAGTTTTGGAGGAGGAGCGGGTTTTGGCGAGCGGCGGGCTTTGGCGGGGCGGGTATGGCGGGCGGCGGGTTTTGGCGGGGCGGACTTTGGCGAGCCTAAAATCTCAACCCAACCCGCCAACTTTTGACGGGTGCACGGGCGGCCCGGCGGGCCCCGGCCCGTTTTGCCACCCCTAATTAAAATGTCGAAAGTGAATATTACTAAATATAGAAAAAATTAATTTAGAGGCCAAAGACAATAGTTTATGTGACCTACTGACCTGTTTAAAACATTAATTATATATCTATAATAAATTTAATAACAATTTTCAAGATAACATTTTTTTTATTTACTTCTTAAATTGTACCTTTAGGGCGCATTTTCCAAATTAATTGTACCTTTAGGGTTTTTTAATGATTAATTTGTTTTATTTAGAAGAGAGTTTTCAACTTCTTAACCTGGCTGAATGCATTTATGAAATTTGGAGATATGACAAAAGATTTGGAAAGTTTATACAAAATAGAAAAGTTGAAGATATTATCATAGACATGATAGTGTATAGGGGATGGCATAACAGGAAGACTAGAGATTATCTGATTAATTTAATGATTTAGTATCCTTGGTTTTTGTTTTTCTTGTCTGATAGTGTATGGTAGATCCTCGCGATCGGCTTGTATCGCTTGTTTTTTGAATTAATCAAAATTTATATTGATTAAAAAAATTATTTTGTTTTATTTTTTGAAAACATAAACGCATTACTAATTTTTCATTCGATCTCCAATTCGACAAAATTTAAGGATTACACTTTTGAGTTATTAATGAAGTCAACAAAGATTAAAATTTGTATACTTTAGTAGAAAAGCTCTACATTAATTTTGTTTAAAATAAAACAGTTTACTGGAAAAAAAATCTTGATTAGATTTTGTGGTTATTGGTAGAATCTACGTTGGATTTATGTATTGGTTTAGAAGTTTTTCAGCAACTAATATCAAAACAATGACTGACCTGGCAAGAACAGCATCAGCGGAGAATTATCCGGCGCTGAACTGCAGTCTAACGGTGAAAACCACCGCGGAGGTCCACCGTCTGCTTCTATCAACACTTTCGCTTGCTCCAAGTATTCCTTCCAACCGCTCCGTCTCTGCTTCTCCTCCATTGCTCCAACACTGTTGATTGACATGGCAAACCGAGCAGAGGTTATGCTCCGTATACTGCCTGACTTAAGTTTCAAGGCCTGAAACGGCTGCTTGCGGCGGAAGAGCGGGGAGAAACAAGCTCCAGCCATAATCATGGTTGTTTGGTTACTCAGCAGCGGTTGCATGACATTTGAATAAGTTATTACTAGCTACTAGAACAATATATAGATAGAGAATTTTCTCATCTACTGATATATATATATATATATATATATATATATATATATATATATATATATATATATATATATATATATATATATATATATATATATATATATATATATATATATATACCCAACACTGTAAATTATTATACCTTAATGCCATTTTTATATGTCTCTGTTGAGTTGTGTTTAACATTCCATCTTCTATTACAAAATTCAAGTTTCTCCCTCTATCAATATTTTAAAAATTAAATCGAATTAGCCGATCGAACCGATCATATTTTAGGAGACATTGATTTGATTTGATTGTTAGATCGGATAAGCTATTGCATTAGTAAAAATCGGTCAAAATTGATAAATTGGCAAACCAGCAATTTTGAAAAATCGTTGATTTAAATATCTATTTGTTCTCAGAAAAAATTACGATGTTTTAATAAAAAAATTTATAAAAAAATAAAATTATAATATAATATATCTTATTTAAAATTTATTTGGATTTGTATCCTATCTTATCCTTATCCTACTTATATCCTATCATGTCTCTATCATATCCTGCGCACCAAACGGACCCTCGATGTTAATAACTTTAATGTTAAACCAATCATTTTTCAATAAATATTACTTATTGTTAGATGAATATAAAATATAAAGCATTAATAAATAATTTTACTTCTTAAAAAACTCAAAAAAATTCACTTTTGAATAAAAATATTATTATTATTATTATTATTATTATTATTATTATTAATTTAAATTTTTTACAAAATTTGCCTTAGGCGTCAATAATTATTGGGCACATCCTAAGATGCGGGTATTGAGTTACTGATTTATTGTCAAATTATTGAGTCATTGATTGAATCAAATGATTAAATCAGATTAAACGAAATAATTTGATTGCATTAACTAATCTATATAACAAAATTATATAATTATTAAACGGTCAAACCGAATGACACAGGCTCTAAAAAAATTACAATATCTACAGAATTTTTCAACTACAAAATATCATAATTTCGCAAATTCATTCTTAAAATTAAAATTCTAAACATAATCATCACATACAACAAAATAGTAAAAAAACAAATCCAAATAAATTTTAAATAAGATATATTTATATTATAATTTTATTTTTTTATAAATTTCTTTATTAAAACATCGTAATTTTTTCTGAGAAAAAAATAAATATTTAAGTCAACGATTTTTCAAAATTGATAAATTGGCAAACCAGCGATTTTGAAAAATCGTTGACTTAAATATTTATTTTTTTCTCAGAAAAAATTACGATGTTTTAATAAAAAAAATTTATAAAAAAATAAAATTATAATATAAATATATCTTATTTAAAATTTATTTGGATTTGTATATATCTTATCTTTATCCTGCTTGATATCCTATCATGTCTCTATCATATCCTGCGCACCAAACGGGCCCTCAATGTTAATAACTATATTTTTTATTTGGATTTGTTTGATAAAAAAATAACTATATTTTTCCTAAAGTATTTTGTAAAATATTTTAAAATTAATAAATTGATAAAAAATAATATCTTCCGATAATTAAAAAAAACTCATTGATAAATAATTTCAAATAATATATATGTATATACCCTTGTAAAACAGCTATATTTTTTAAAAATTATTTTATAAAATATTTTAAAATTTATAAATTGGTAAAAAAGTTATAATTAAAAAAAATTCATTGACACAATAAGTAAATAATTTTAATTTTTCTTGAAAAAGATCATAAATTCTCGCGCGTGTGTATATATATATATATAACAAAATTATCCTTGCAAGAACATATATTTAATTTGATAAAAAATAAAATTAGAATTCATATTTTTAAAATTTTAATAATTATTTTATTTTTAAATATTTAATTTTTTATTTTATTAAATTAATTATTAATATTTTTAATTTAATATAATATTAATTTTTATTTATATTTTGTCATATTTAATTTTTTATTTTAAATTATATTTTATAGGAGTAAATTAGTAAATCATTTTCTTATCTTATCCAGTCGGATTCTAACTCAGCTCATATTCAGGATAACAATTTGAACTAGTGATGCATGATAGGATAAGTTTCAGGATTAACTTATCATATCCTGTTGTGTCAGCAAACACTGGATTGAGATAAGATATGATACAAATATCCTATCCTTCTTTTCTTTTATCCTGCGCACCAAACGGGCCCTGATAGTATTTGAAAAATTTATTTCTACAAACACAACCATTATAGAAAAAATGGTTTATAATAATCTATAAATAATAAACATATCTTTAAAAGAATTAAATCTTTTATATGATTAAGAATTTAGAATCTAATAATGTATTCTTCTAAGAATTTTACATTTGAAAAATTATATTAATCGATGTATTATTTAATATTTATATTATTTACATTTGAAAAATCGTTGATTTAAATATTTATTTGTTCTCAGAAAAATTACGATGTTTTAATAAAAAAAACTATAAAAACATAAAATTATAATATAAATATATCTTATTTAAAATTTATTTGGATTTGTATTTTTACTATTTTGTTGTGTGTGATGATTATGTTTAGAATTTTAATTTTAAGAATGAATTTGCGAAATTATGATCACTATTAAACGGAAAATGGGCCATGGTTTATATATGATCACTATTTAACAGTGAAAGATTGGCGTCCTAACTTCCAGCCGGAGAGTGACACTATAGATGAAGTGGCAGTATGGGTGAGAATCTCAGGATTACCCATAGAATATTATGATGCTAGGGCTTTGACGGCTTTTGGTAACCGGATAGGTCGCACGATTAAAGTTGATAAAACTACCACTAAGCAGGAAAGAGGGAAGTATGCAAGAGTGTGTGTAGCGGTTAATCTTTCCAAACCTTTACTAGCCATGCTAAGCATACAAGAAGGAAAGTCGGAGTGGAATTACAAGATTGAGTGTGAAGGGCTACATCTTTTATGTTTAAGTTGTGGCCGGTATGGTCATTATAAAGAAGGATGCGCCTATAGAGAAAAAGAGAAGGAGACAGTCTTTGAAGGTGGAAACCATGATGCTAATATAAAGTTCCAAGCAGAGAATGGAAAGGTTGCTGAGAAGATTTGTCTGGAAGCAGGTGATGGTCCGTGGAGAGTAGTCCAGAAGGCAAGGAAAGGGAGGAAGGTAGTGGAGGGCCGGAAAAGCACAACTCTGGCAAGATTTAATGAGAAGGCCCAGAATGGTGGATCAAGATTTCTGGTTTTGGAAAGTAATGATTCAGGAGCTGGTGGAAATAAAGATGGAAATATGGATCACATAAATGTGGATACAGAAGAGGAATATGGAGAATTGAATTTGTTTCCTAATGGAATGGTGGAACCTATTAAAAGTGCAAATAAATATGGGGGTACAGGTGGAAGTTATAATGTGGGGAGGGAAGAGAACGTGCATGGAAATCATAATAATGATGAAGAATTGATTAATTCCTTAAATATTTTAGGAATTAATGTGGAGAATCAAATTGGTAACCATAAAGCAAAAAAGAAGATTGGTGGATCCAGAAGTGGGGGTAGAAGGAATATTAATGAGGTTAAAGTTAAAAAGGTATCACTGGCAACACGTGGAGGAATAAATATGAAAGAGAAAGTAAGTGGAATCAGTAAAAAAAGGTATGGAGGGCATCTTTGGAAATATGAATTTTGGTGAAACAAGTGGAACAACAAAATTTGACACTTTTACGTTAACTAAAAAAGGAAAGGCGGCGGAAGTGGGGAACTTGAAAGTGATGCAAGAGAGAGGTGGGAAGCATGATTTGGAGGATATGCATGCAAATACGATTGATGTCATTGAGTTAGATAAACCTCCTGACATTAACCTTCAGTCCAAAAGAGTGGGATCCTTTTTAGACCCAAATCCCAAACATGTTCTGGAAAGGATTCAAGAGGGAGAGGTACTTGAAAATTGTAATGAAGAGAAACTGGAGGAAGATGTGGAGACAGTTAGTGAAACTCAGTAACTGTTTTATATGTTCTAGCTTTTTATTCTATTGTTATGATGTGTACAAACTCTAAGATTATGGTTTGGAATTGCAGAGGAGCTGCAAGCAATTCTTTTTACCGTTACTGTAAGCAGTATGTGGATAATTACAAACCAGTTGTTTTGGTTTTGGTGGAAACAAGATGTAATCCTATGAAGCTTAATAATTCAATTAAGCGGATGGGGTTTGATTCTATGGAGAGTGTAGAGAATAGAGGCTTTGCGGGTGGTATTGTAGTGGCCTGGAAGTCAGCTGATTTAACTTTGCATGTAATCCAGACTAGCAATCAATTTATTCATGTTAAGGTTACTCGAGACAAGATGGAGAATTGGTATTTTACTGCATTATATGCGAGTCCTCAAGATATCCATAAAAATAAGTTGTGGGGGGACTTAGTGAAGATTGCATCAGGGATGAAGGAGTCATGGTTAATAGCAGGAGACTTTAATGATATTGCTTGCTTAGAAGATAAGAAAGGAGGGGCTATAGCTTCTAGAAGCAAATGCAGAAGATTTAGAGACAGAATGGCCAACTGCAAAATTAAAGATTTGAATGCTAAGGGTCCCAAATTCACTTTGCGTGGTCCTATCTTCCATGGTGGACAACATATTTATGAGAAGTTGGATAGAGCCTTGATGAATGATGAGTGGAATATGCTGTTCCCAGAAGCTTTTGTCAAAGTTTTGGTGCGGGTTGAATTTTCGGATCATCATCCTATCCTTATTAATCTCCATGAGGATAAGGTTTTGTGGAAAAATCGACCGTTTCGTTTTGAGAATGCATGGCTTTTAAACGATACCTATGATACTATGCTCAAGGAGTCTTGGAACGTTGAGCATTCTTTTCTTAAAAACCTGGATAATATGGTGGTGGGTATTGAGACTTGGAAATTTGAGACCTTTGATAGAATTAAAAGGCTTAAAAGAGAGGTGATACGTCGTCTTGAAGGGATTCAGAAGAGGCTTCAGGTGCATGACAATAGGGGCGGCATGCGAAAATTAGAAGTTAAATTGCAGGAGGAGCTAAGTCATATCCTTAATAAGGAGGAGCTGATGTGGCATCAAAGATCGAGAACCTTATGGCTTGCGGATGGGGATCGAAATACGAGTTACTATCACATGAAAACTATTGCTCGAAGGAAGCGGAACAAGATTCAAATGTTGAAAGATGATAGTGGTGTGTGGATTGAAGATGTAGAAGCTCTCCAAAAGCATGTCACGTGTTTTTATCAAAATCTGTTTGCTTGCACTAGCTCTTGGAGCACGTGGAAACAAACACAAGTCACTTATCCTAAGATGGAGATAGATGATTTGCAGCAGCTGAGTCGAGATACTGATATAGCTGAAGTCAGACGAGCTTTGTTCTCTATGAAGTCGTGGAAAGCGCCAGGGCCGGATGGTTTTCCTGATGGCTTCTATCAGAGAGTGTGGGACACGGTTGGTGCGAGTGTGAGTAATTTTGTTATCAATGTTTGGAAGAATCCTAGCATGATAGCTGATATCAATAAGACGGATATATGTCTTATTCCTAAAGTGGACCACCCAACGCTAGTGCAACAGTTTCGACCAATTTCACTTTGTAACACGATTTACAAAATCATTACAAAAGTGATAGTTGGTAGACTCAAACCGTTCATGCAGTCTTTAGTTTCTCCTTACCAGATGGGTTTCGTTCCTGTGAGGTCAATTCACGAGAACATTATTATTGCCAATGAAGTTTTACACAACATGCATAAAAAGAAAGGCAAGTGTGGTTTCTTTGCTATCAAAATAGACTTGACTAAAGCCTACGACAAACTGAATTGGGAATTTATATGGAGAACCTTGGAGGAGATTGGGCTTCCAAGTAATATGATTAATGTGATTATGCATGGGATCACTAGTGTCGAAACCAACGTCAACTGGAATGGTAACAAGGGTGATTTCTTCCGTCCTCATCGTGGTATTCGTCAAGGGGACCCGATCTCCCCATATATTTTTGTTCTTTGCATGGATAAGCTGTCTCACCTTATAAAACATGCAGTGCTCAACAAGGATTGGAAACCTTTTAAAGTAGGCAGTAATGGTGTTGGAATCACACACCTTATGTTTGCAGATGATCTCCTCATTTTTGGGGAAGTGAATGAAAAGCAAATGCAATGTGTTAAGCAAACTCTTGATGATTTCTGTTTAATGTCGGGTCAGGAAATAAGTAATGAAAAATCTAGCATGCTTTTTTCAGGAAATGTGAATAGAAACATGAGAACTAAACTTGCTAATATGTCTGGTTTTCGGGAAACAAACAGCTTTGGTAAATATTTGGGAGTGCCTTTAAAAGGGAAATCCTTGAGGAAAAATGATTTCGACTACGTTATTGATCAGATTTCTCGGAAGCTCTCAAGTTGGAAGGCGAGAAATCTCTCTTTTGCAGGTCGCGTTACTCTTACGAAGAGCGTTATGGAGGCTATCCCTATTTACCCTATGATGACAAATATGTTACCTAAGGCTTGTACAAAGGAGATTAACAAGTTACAGCGGAGGTTTATCTGGGGCGATACAGATATTAAGAAGAATTACCATGCAGTGGGTTGGGAGACGGTTATCACAGGAAAGAGTGATGGGGGCCTGGGCCCGAGGGATCTAAATGCTATGAATGAGGCTTGTATCATGAAGCTTGGGTGCAAAATCATGAACAAAGAAAATGAGTTGTGGTGTGAAATTCTGAGGAAAAAGTATAAGGCAGATGGAGGTTATGGCATGCTTAAAGCTAAAGGCACAGATTCAGGTTTATGGAAAGCTATTGTAAACACTCACACTAACCTTTTAGACTGTGAAGTGTGGAGGATTGGTGATGGTAAATGTGTTAAGGCGTGGGAAGATCCTTGGGTGGAAAGAGGTAAATGCATTAAAGATTTTAATATCCAAATTCCAAATTCGCTGTCTAATGCAGTAGTGGGTGAAGATGGTGATTGGAATTGGCAGGAGTTGCAATGGCTGCCAGATGAGATGAAATTAAAAATATGTAACATTCTTCCTGCTAATGAGAATTATGGAGCTGATACGCTTTGCGTAGCCACGGAAGATAATGGCAATTTTGCAGTTAGTACCATGTATAAGCAATTGACTCAGCATAATATTCATGACAATAGTTATGCCTGGAAAAGAGTGTGGACCTTGAAGGTTCCGGAAAGAGTCAGAAGTTTCATGTGGACTCTTAATCATGATAGGATACTTACCAATGAGAGGAAGCATATGTGTGGTCTTGGATTGGCTTGCTGCAATTTGTGTGGTCATGTTTATGAAATGGCTTTGCACGCGTTGCGGGATTGCAAGGTTGCGAAGGAAGTTTGGAAGGAGTTGGTTCCGAGCTGCATTGCTAATGCCTTTTACTAGTCAGATTTTAGGAATTGGATGATCTTGAATTTGGAGGATAGCGCTGTCGAAGAAATGGACTGGTGTAACATTTGGGCAATAGGATGTCATACGCTTTGGACGTGGAGAAATAAGGAGCAACACGTGCCAGATTTCAAAAGACCTCTCTGGGGTCATAGAATTATTATTGAGAGATTTAATGAGTATATGGTAGCCATGCTTATTAGGAGCATAGTCGTTGTGCAGGTGAAGCAGACGATTCAAGTTTGTTGGCAGCGTCCGAAAGCAAGTTATGTGAAGCTTAATGTGGATGGAGCTAGAGATAAGAATGGAGTGTCAGGGTGCGGCGGTGTTCTGCGTGATGAGTCCGGAAATTGGTTGTTTGGTTTTGCAAAGGCAACTGGATTTGGGAATGTTTTGTGTGCAGAACTTTGGGGGATCTATGAAGGTATCATGCTTACGATGAAGGCAGGGTTTCACAAGGTAGAAGTGCAATCTGATTCCAAGCAAGCAGTGGAGATCATCAAGAGTATTGCTGGGAGAAATCATAGCAACTTGCAGCTTGTTATCCAGATTCGAAGAGTGCTGGCTAATTGTGTTGATTTTGAGCTATGTCATACGAATAGGGAAGTTAATGTGTGTGCTTATGAGTTAGCTAAAGTTGGAAAAAGTCTTAGTGGTGGCAGTATAGTTTTCCATGATATTCCTCCTTCTGTTTTGAGTAGTTTTGAGGATGATCTTATGGGGGTGTCTTCCCCTAGGATTGTTGCTCTTTAGTTTGTCTTCTTGGGCTTAGGCCCTCTTTTAAATCAAAAAAAAAAATATTATTCGGTTTAATCTAATTTAATCATTTGATTCGATCAATGACTCAATAATTTGACAATAAATCAGTAATTCAATACCCGCATCTCAGGGTGTACCCAATAATTATTGACGCCTAAGGCAAATTTTGTAAAAAAATTTAATTAATAATAATAATAATAATAATAATATTTTTATTTAAAAGTGAATATTTTTGAGTTTTTTAAGAAGTAAAATTATTTATTAATGCTTTATATTTTATTTTCATCTAACAATAAGTAATATTTATTGAAAAATGATTAGTTTTAAATAAAAGTTATTAACATTGATAGTATTTGAAAAATTTATTTCTACAAACACAACCATTATAGAAAAAATGGTTTATAATAATCTATAAATAATAAACATATCTTTAAAAGAATTAAATCTTTTATATGATTAAGAATAATTAATTAGTAAAAATTTAGAATCTAATAATGTATTCTTCTAAGAATTTTACATTTGAAAAATTATATTAATCGATGTATTATTTAATATTTATATTATTTATCTTTATATTAGTCAATACATATTAATGACGGTTCATGATAAATATAATTTTATTTTCAATATTAATAAATTTAAAATTTAATATTAAATAAAGAATTACATTGTTTAAATCTACTTTAGAATGAGGGATTGTTTTGTCTCTTATATAAAAATTAATTAAGTTAAATTATTTTGAAATTTCTATAATTTGGTTGGCAGTAATCTCATTGAATTATTTTTTCTATGAATTATACCTTTATGTACATTAATAATGTTTATATAAATTAATGCGTGAAATGTTTATATGTTTTGAAAAATAGTATTTTTAGGGTATTCTTTAAGTAATTAAAATAGTAATTTTTTTAAAAAAGTATTTAATACATTGAAAATGTATTAAAAATTAAAATATTAAAGAGTGCCCTAAAACACTTTTCCATATATATATATATATATATATATATATATATATATATATATATATATATATATATATATATATATATATATATATATATATATATATATATATATATATATATATATATATATATATATATATATATATATATATATATATATATATATATATATATATATATATATATATATATATATATTACAAAATCAAACTTAACTCATATTATTAATCAAAAGATGTTAAATATAAGGAGGTATCAAATAAAAATTACTACGTCTAGACCAAAAATCGACCGTCTTTACTAACAAGTAGGCACCAAATTTACTTGACATTTAATAAATTTATCTCAAAGTTAGGATAAGAAAGCAACAAGGATTGTAAAACAGAAATAAATAGACTAAACTCGGATCTACCCGTGTGCTTTGATCAAAGAGCTTGCACAACTATTTGGGAGTCATTTTCAAAAATGACATGCCAAAGATTCAAAGTTATAGCTCTTTGAATTGCTTCTTTAAGGGCAACGGCTTCCGCTTCTAAGATAGAGTAAGTCATAACAAAATTTTAAAAAATTAATAGATGTTAAAATATAATTGCTAATATAGTTTTTTTTTAAAACAATAAAATGTAATACATGTATGGTTTACACCTCAGTTTTTTGTTGAGTTTTTTGTTGGGTGAGGTGAAAATTCCGTCATAAAATATGTTATTTGTAGTAGTGTGACATTGATCCAGACTTCTATGTTCATCGAACTGATGGTTCAAATTCTGTGACCGTTGCTCCTAGACTGATTGGATCAAATGACCTACTCCCCCTGTCCCAAATTATAAGAGAAATCCACTTTTTTTTATTCATCGAATAATTAATATATCTGGTCTATATATAAACTAGATACATTAATTATTCAATGAATCTAAAAAGTGAATTTCTCTTCTAATTTTGGACGGATGAGGTACCATATAGTAGATCTATGCAAAGAGATTTAGGTGTACATAAATATTAAGGCTATGTTTGGGAGTTTGGAGGGGAAGGGAGGGGAGGGCTTTGGAAAATAGGAAGAATTGGATGAAAAGGATAAAAAGATTTTGGGTAGGAGGGTTCTGGAGGGTTTGAGTTTATTCATAACACCAAAAATCCGATAAAATGGGGGAACTCAAAAATTGTATTGAAGGAGGGTTTTGAAGGGCTTACATAAATTTTACAAATATCTTTTAGGTTGTTAAAGTATTCTGAAAATTAAAAATTTACTAATGATAATGACTCTTTTATCATTCTAAACAAAATCATTTGTTCAAAAAAATTTCAAATATTTTCCTAAATTTTTTTAAAATTTTATTTTTGGAAGTCTTTCCCTCCCCTCCCCTCCCCTCCAAACTCCCAAACATAGCCTAAGAGTTTAATTGGTATGAATTGATAGTGTAAATTTTATTACATTATCAATATATCATAACCACTCAATTGTATTCCTGTGTAAAATTTCTTTACACCGACGGTGTATTTCAATAAAATTTAAATATTAAATACAAAATATGAATTCGAATCTGTGACATCCTACTTCCTTACCTCTTAAACGAATGAATTTCAGCCTTTAGGCTCGTATAATGCTTTCAGCTCCACGATTCCTCTTGCTGTTTGTTGCCTCATTTGCAATTAGTACATTGTTATAAGTTTTATATATTGGTTGTGCACCATAGACTAAATTTCACCAGAATATATATTGATGTAATCTAATGCCATATCAAACAACAAACTTATTATATATTTATTTTCCAAAATTTACAGGAATTGATGGAGTGGGATTGGGACTTGTTTCATATCATCACAAATTGGGAAGGTTTGTCTTCATTTAGTCATTTCAGGAATATTGCACCTGTTTTAGTCCTATTAATTTATGTAATTATGAAATATTATTTTTGTTCATTCAAGGATATTTGATTTGTGGTGCTTGCATATTCCAGTTGCGGATCGAACACTATTTACAGGTCCTTTTTCCTTGTATACTGCTCATCTTCAACTCTCTTAGTGTTAGGATGGACTAAGAATATGCCGGAGATTAGCGTTTTAAGAGTGATGCCATTAATTGCAAATGGTTCACTGAAAATGCCTTTCATAGACATGAACTAACATTCTAAGTTTGAATGCAAGTTTGTTCATCTTGCTTTGCTGTTTCTTAAACATGAACTATTTTCTCAAGATTCATGTCGGGTGTCTTTAGTCCAATTTCTATCTTTATAGCTCTTAATATCTTTATCTTGAAAATGTTGAATGTTATGCGAAAACGAGAAATGCTTCAGGTCGTTTACCTAAAACTGAATAGTGGTAATTTATTTAGAAATGTGACCATTCTTGAAAGAAGAGTGTTAAGTACTTCCAATTTCCTTTCACTTAGAAATGTGACTATTCTTTTAACACTCTTCTTCATGAATCATAGTTTTCTAGTTAACTTACTCTTACGTTACTACTTAAGTAAATTTCAACGCCAATATCCTTAAAGACCTAATTTTTAGGCAAAACTTATTTATCATAGTGAACTTTTATTCTATCATACCAAAAAAAAATTGATAAATTTCTCCATTTATGCTTTCAACTTTCTTTTAACATTAGGCGACCCTCTGAGGAAGGTGTTGGAAAACGTTGTGAAAGTCTAGTAAATGCAGCAAGTGAGCCAATAAAGGATATTACTACTTTCTCATCATCTCTTCATGTAAGATTCAATTGGAAGAGTAGTGTGACTTTTTCTTTATGCTTTGAATATGTGAAGCATGTTGCGTGAGTAATAATATACATTGACAGTGCTTAAAGCATACTTTAGAATAAATCTTACGTTAAAACTGGCTAGTTTATTGTCTTTCCTTTGTTGCACTACAACGCGCAAGGCTTTTAAAAGCGCTTTTTTTGGCCTTTAACAGCGCTTTAAAGCGCTGCCAAAGCCAACGCTGGCATAGGCTACGAAAGCGCTTTTAAAAGGGCTCTGGTAGGCCCCCCTATAAGAGCGCTTTTCTGGAAAAAGCGCTCTTGTAGGCCCCCCTTTAAGAGCGCTTTTCAAGAAAAAGCGCTCTGGTAGGCACCCCTATAAGAGCGCTTTTTTCAAAAGCGCTTTCGTATGTTGCGTTTTTTTTTTTATGCTTTTTATTATTTCTAAACCTGCACTTTTGGCAGCAATATTTTAGAACCTGTAATTTACTATTTTTTGGCAGTATTTTTTCATGAACCTATAATTTATCATTTCAAATCGATATATACCATTATAATCGATATCGATTATATACAAAAAAGTATTATATTATATACCATTAATGTAAATCAAAATACATATATACATATTTATAAACCAAAACAACTAAACCAATTCACATATTTCTAAACCAAAACAACTAAATGGGAAACAACTTCCGAGTTCTTATGCAACCAATGTACGCTTCCTGTATTATCTGGAGCTATGTTGTATTGATGCTTTAGTGGAGAACCAGTAGTCACCTGAGCTATGTTGTATTGTGTCACAGAATATGAATCAAATAACTGTACCCCGAACGATCCTGCCACAGAAGACTTAGCTTCGGGGTACATTACTTGATTCTTATTCTGTGGAACATAATCGGCAGGGGCACATTGTGTTCTATCCTTTACCAGTCCATCCACTGTTTGAAGCTCAACCTACAATAGAAAAACGTGATTATTTACACAACATTCACATTCTCAATATTTTCTCTATCAACCAAAAATTTCCTCATCTCCGAACAAAAGACAAAATAGTTAATAAAAATAGTGCTATACCAGAACAGAAACCAATTTATAAGAAATCAATTAACAACCACATGCACATAAAAATAGTTTTTGATAAAAGAACAAGTCAATTGAGCCAACAACCAAAAACCCTAAAAAAAATCAGCCGTAGAGCCGTAGAGCCAACAACCAAAAACCCTAAAAAAAATTCTGTTCATCATCTTCGAAAAACCTCTCCAGAAACTGTAAATACATTGTTCATATTCATCCAACAACAATCACAATACACAGCCGCAAACACTAACCAAAACCCTAATTGTTCATCTTTCTCATACACGCAAACCATTCATCAGAAACAAAACCATTCACAAATCATCATCAAACATAACCAGACAAACATTCATCAAACCCAAACATTTGTTCATCACTTTCCTAATCAAACAAACCCTTCAGAAATTTGAGAGAGGAAGAGAGAATAAGAAATAAACTCAGAAAGGTCTCACCCGGTTTTGGTTTGTAGATTCAGAATCGAAACCGAACTCAGCAACAACACGAACCTCAACTCACCATAAACTCGTGTGTTTTGGATCTGAAAGGAAGAAGAACGGCGGAGGTTGCTCGTGGTGGCTGGCGACGGAGGGACGAACGGTGGTGGCTGGCGACGGAGGGACGAACGGTGGTGGCTGTGGCTGGCGACGACGGAGGGTTTTTCGGTTGCAGAGAAAGTGAGAACAGTAATAAAAAGAAAACGAAAGAGAGAAAGTGAGAAAGTGAAAGCGTGTTTTTGTTTTTAACTTTTACTAATAAAGGCTACTAAAGCGCTTCTGAAAAGCGCTCTCATAGCCTGGTCTATACCAGCGCTTTTTAACAAAAAGCGCTCTCATTAAACCCCCCTATAGCAGCACTTTGAAAAGCGCTCTCATACCCCCCCCCCCTTACCAAAGCGCTTTTCAAAAGCGCTCTCATACCCCCCCTTACCAAAGCGCTTTTCAAAAGCGCTCTCATACACCCCCCCTACCATAGCGCTTTTCAGAAGCGCTCTCATACCCCCCCCCCCCTTTAAGAGCGCTTTTTTAGCGTGTTTTTTTATTTTGTTTTTAGTGCAACCTATAAGAGCGCTTTTTACTAGAAGCGCTTTAGTAGGGGTGCTGTTAAAGATTAAATTTGGCGTAGTGTTGTAACTAAAACTAAGTAAAAGTGGAATATGTTGTACTTTTGATGAACATGGTTGGACATCCCTGCATTTTATCTGGTTTGGCTTGCTTTTGCTCATTTGAGCTTTCACTTCATTTACTTTCGATATTGAAAATCTATTATTGATTGAATTATCAGGTTCTTGCAGACATATTAACAAAAGAAACACTTGTGTGGAAACTAAAGATGCTGAAATCTGCTTCAGCATATGCTGATTCACGCTTATATGCTCTCAAAGCTTAGACTTTGATACTTTGCAGGTTCATTCTCCTTGGGATTGTACATCTTACATCAGTCATTATATGGAACCATATGTACTTTGCTAACTTTTTGAGTCCTATTGCCTTCACTTATCAGAAATGATGTTAAAAGAAGAGTGTTGAGTGCGAACAGCCAATTTATATCTTCATATACATACCATGTTTTTCTTTTCCTATATACTCAGGGTGTTTTCCTTCTCAAATTTATGACTCTTTCTGGAAGATGAAACTGAGTTATTTCCTTTGTCCTTTTAGTGGAAATAATCAGTTACTACCTTGCCAACATGAGGGTGAAAGACTACGTCAGTTACTGCCTAACTGTGAGCTCCGTAAATTTGATGACAGTGGGCATTTCCTATTCCTGGTATTATTTTCTCCATTTCTATTTTTATTCTGGCATGCTTCTCATTTAAGAATCCCACATGAGAAACAATATTGCCTGAACGCATGTTTATAAGTGAGGAAATTCTTACCTTACTAGCCGGTATAGTAAGGTTGAGTTAGGTCTAATTCAAATTCTAAGATGGTATCAATCTATTCAAGATCTGTTGGGCCACCTCCTATTAGGTTTTCGCTATTGGATCAACCACAATTTATATACACCCACCCAGCCCATTAGTGTTGGGCGTGAGGGGGTGTGTTAAGAGTCACACATTGGAAAAGATATGGCTTAAACATATGTATATAACTGAGGCTAGTTTTGTAAGGTTGACTGGTTGAGTAAGGCCTTATTCTAAGATTTTCCTTGTGTTTATCGACTTCACTTAGAAGGACAAGGCTCATTTTTTGTTGTTGTCATATGCTTCTCCCTGTGTTTCCATTCAGGAATGCATCGTGATCTTATAAATATGATAAAAGGATATCAAACCAGTTTGAAGTTAACTGACCCTAACTTTGGGGCCTTTGCAGGAAGGCAGCATTGACCTAGTAACGGTAATAAAAGGAACTTCTTACTACCACCGTGGCATGTATCATGACTATGCTTTGGATTTCATACCAGCTACACCAGATGAAGCCAAGAAAATAATAGAATCATACAGGTAAAGTTAACCGAATAACTGTGATCACTTAAGCCACTAACACAAAGCAAGAGAGTTTACCGTGCAAGGAAAGCATAACCTACAACTACCATGATGAGTTTTGTGATATTGATGTCTTGAAGACGTTATATTCCTGTCAATTCATCTTTGTTCATTAACAACAATCAACTAATAGCATTTAACACTTTTCAATTATAATGCTTCAAGTTTGTTTAACATCGTCACTAGTTCTGTAATGCTTTCAACTTTGGACGATGGGAAGATTGTTAAGGGCCTTTCTGGAATTCCTTCGGAGGGGCCTGTTTTGTTAGTGGGGAGCCACATGTTGCTAGCATTGGATATTGTTGAGGTGAGTATGAGCAAGCACAAGATGCCGACTGTAAGCACAACAACATGGATGATGAGTATAGGATGGATGAAAGTGGTCGAAGCATGACCACAAGGTGGTAGAAGGTGGCCGGAGCATGAATAACAACAAAGCCATGTTAGCTGAGAATCACAAAAACAAGCACAAAAAGATTGGATAGCATGATACATCTCTCAACTTCCTCATGATGTCGTAATTTATGAGATGAAGATGGTATACACATTCACACCAAAAAAAAGTAATCAATTCTGGTATTTCCCACTAGGCTGAGGTGGAATGATTTGACTACCAATCATGTCACAATCCACTGACGTTGGAGTCAACAAATGTAAAATCAACGATTAACACCTGCATCATCTGTTGGTTGACGACTGAACATTGTGGGATATCAAGTTCAAATCGGCCTAGAGGTTGTTATAGGTCATGTTGGAACTATTTTCCTACCATCTAGATCACAATCAACTGACATCAAAATCAATTGATAGATGAATCAAGTGTTAACTGACGGCTAACGGAGCTACCAAGTTCAATTGAACTTTAAGAATATTATTGGGCTTTTTTTCTCTGGTGTATTTTCTTCATATTATTTTACTTTAACCATATTTTTTCTCTATTTATTTATTTACCATGAGAAAGAATTTTCTTTCACAAAGTATTATTATACGACTCATTTAGAAAAAGAAATTGTTTGAGAGTTGGCCAAATTGATGCTCCACATTTTTTTCCGTTTATGATACGTGTGATTTTTCCTCATGGTTAGTTGATAGTGCTTGAGACTCAAATAAATTTTATGTCATTTTCTTGAGTTGAGTTAGTGCATCCTCTATGGAAAATGTTTTATTTTGTTTGGTGTGCCTATTGATCAGAGCTTTCAGAATTGTTGTCTTTCTATGAGAAATTTGAATGATTTCTCTATCCATTATTATAAGTTTCAAAAAAAAGGATTTCTCCCGTCTTTCAAAATTTTCTTAATTTTTTTCAAATCTCACCTTTCAGATTAAGTGTACATATTTGATTCGACTTTTGAATGGATAAAAAATAATTGTAAAGTTGTCAAATTAATTTTGGATGATTTTAATATAGTTGGTTAGATAAAAGTATAATTGATTCTGTCTCTAAAATTGATTTTACTTGAAGTTAGAATTTGTAGCTTCTGCTTCAAAAATTAATTTTAGATGATCATACCAAACTCAATTCTACTCGATTTAATTCTATCCAAAGTTAATCCAAATACTTCATACATTTTCTGTTTACATGATCTCCACCATAATAATCACACCCGAAGAATTGTTTGAAGTGTAAATTTTTGTAGCAAAAATTTGTTTAGAATGAAAAATCATTTGTATAGTCATAACATTTAGTTCGACAAAGAGAGCATTATTAGCATCTAACTCCATCAATTTTTTTAAAAATTATTTTATCAATCCTTTTCTTTTTGCATTAACCTTTTTGCAATTTTAAACAAAGTAGATGCGAATAACCTCAAACTCATTGCATCTTATGATACTACATTTAGATTAGTTGTCTCATAAGTTTCTTATAAACTATCCAGAGTGTTGATTGAGATTAACAGAATATGTATATATTTAGAAAACATTTTGAGTAGTTGTGAGAATCAATAAATAGTATTTTAACATGTTTAACAATAGGACAAGAATGACTAAAAAATGAATTTAAATTTGAAGTTTGAGTACACTCAATCCATTTATTTCGCCTTAGAGAATTTAAAATAGGTACTTTTGGTTAACCTAAACGGTTGTCAAACAGAAGTAGACAAAACTACAAATGCACAAGGAATTGTATTTTTAGTGGTATTGGTGATGTGATATAATTGACCATGACTCTCATATCTCTTAATGGAATCATTCTCGTATAAAAATCCTTCACCAAAAATCAAATAGATTAAATTAAAAAAAAAACATAGTTATCGGTAGTGAATTTACAAGTAAGGATTAAATTTTTAATCAATTTTTTTACATGGAGGACATTTGTTAAAGCTAATGAAGGGTGGACGGGGGGTTTAGAATTTCCAAAAATAATAGTATTATGACAATAATACTATTATTTTTGCTGAAACTAAAATAAAACGAGATTGCCATATGTGGATGTCATATGAGATGTTGCACTGATGTCCACGTACAAAATGGATCAAGTTGAGTAAGATGGAGAGTGTGGAGAGCAGCTTTAGGCTTGAGCTAGTTATAGTAAAAGTAGCATGTAATGGCTAAGATCCTAGAATACTAGCTTGTTGAGTTTTTGGACCAACATTAGGCCTGACTAGGGGTGGGAATAGGCCAGGCCGGCCTACAGGGGCCTATAGCTAGCCTAACCTACTTAAGGCCAGACCAGGCCAGACCTATTTCATAAAAAGGCCAGGCTTGGGCTTTTTTAAAAGCCTATTTAATAAAATAGGCCAGGCCTAGGCTATTAAAAAAGCTTATAAAGCCTTGTAGGCCGGCCTATATTTTCATATATATTAAAGTTAGTCTAAATAGGTTGGCCTATATATGCAAATATATTAGAAAAAATGTTAAATAGATTGGTCTATATATGCATATATATTAGAAACAAATGCTAAATAGGTCGGTCTAAATGTTCATATATATGCGACCTATAAAGCTTATTAAGTAATATGAATTAATTGAAAAATTAATAAGAAAGAGGCTTTTAAATAGGCTTTCAGGCCAGTCCAGGCTTTTAAAAAGGCCAGGCCAGGCTGAAAAAACGAGCCTATAGTAGGCCATAGGCCAGACTCAGGCCTTGTAAGTTTATCGTAGGCCAGGCCTAGGCCTTATAAAGCCTAGCCTAGCCTAGCCTATTCCCACCCCTAGGCCTGACCCAATAAGAAGGATATGGGCATGGATGAGGAGATCAATGACACCATCGCCTAACCTTCTAGTGTGATTCCAACTGCCTTTGCCGGAGCTCCGACCCTTATTTCTACGGTTGAATTTTTGTCCCATGTTAATGTAGTTGTTGTTGTTATTGTAGGATTAGCGATTGGGATTGCTTAGAAGAAAGGTAAGAGGAAACAATTTTTTATCAGAGTTTTGCGATTTTGCAAGTAGATCCACCGGAGATGCAGAGTTGCTGAATTCACGTGCAATACGTTGGATCTGTTGGACATGTGACTCCATACACAATAAGGGGGTGAATTTTAGTGGTTTGAATAACTTTGGGTTATAGCAAAAGCATTTGTAAAATCAGAGTTTAAAAACATTTTAAAGCAATTGAGTAAATATGCAACGGAAGACTAAGTGAAAGAAAATAAAAGAGATTAGAGAAAAAGAAGAACACTAGATAATTATACAGGTTCGACCTAAGAATGACCTACTTCTGCCTCCAAAAATCATTCTTGAGAGTATCCACTAAACTTGAAATCTTCTAGAAATATTTTTTTACGAACCTCCTTATACAAGGAAATGAAGTTTCTAGGATAACTTTTAACCAAGCAATGAACAAGGCTTAAAGCAGTAAGTCTCTAAACCAAATGAGATCTTCCACAGGCTAATATCAAATTGAACTAGAATTTTGAGTTGGCTATCCTTCAAACCAAACCGAGGTTTTACACAGGCTGACTAAGACGAGATTTTTACCAGGATGATCTCGAACCTACCGAGCTTTTACACCAGGCTGAACTCAGGAACCAAGAGATATTTTAACCGGGTTGATCTCGAATCAATAGAGCTTTTAATCGGGATGAACTCAAGAACCATTATGGAGATTTTCACTGGCTATTATTCACAAAGCTAAAGAGAGATTTTTCTTCAATAGAGAAACTCACAAACTTAAGAGAGACTTTCTAAGACAATCCTCCAATACAAGCATGAGCTTTAATTGGTTTAGCTTGCAAACAAAATAATTATTTCTTATGGAAAATTATTTTACGCAAGAGAAAATTTACTCTTGGTAAGATAATTCTTAAGACTCCTTATGAATTGTGTGGACAAGAAGGAATCCTAATATAAGGCCTCTTCATGTTTGGGGTTTCTAAACAAGCAAGAGCGTATAATCCACATGAAAAGAGGCTTGATGCAAGAACCATTAGTAATTTTTTATTGGGTATCCTGAAAAATCAAAAAGTTATAAATTTTATTGTTTTAATCGTAGTATGAGATAACTGAGTCTGGTAATACCCAGTTTATTGAGAATGGTCGGTTTAGTAAGAGTGAGAAATCACATAAAATAGATATTATGGAGACCTGTGGAGAATCTTATTCGCCTAAATAATCTTCTCAGGTTGTTATTCATCTAGTTATATTAGCGTCATACAACAAACATAGACAACAAATTAATATTCAAATCCCACAAAATAAACACATAGTTGATGAACCAGTTGACAATGTGCAAGTTACAATGAGTAGGAACAAGTGATAGAAAAATACAATAAATAAAAGTAATATTAATAAGGCCTAAAAGACTGGAGAAAATATTTGGGTGTCTGTTTCTTCTGATTGGAGGAGCAATATCATGGAAGACTGGAGAACATAATATAATTGCTACTTCTACTATGGAGGCAGAATTTGTGGCATGCTTTGAGGCCACAATTTAATCAATGTAGTTGCGAAATTTTACCTCAAGATCTGGTATTATCGATAGTATAGCTAGGTTGCTAAGAAAATATTATGATGATTTTGCAATTATCTTATTTTTTAAGAATGATAAGTATTCAAATGTTGTTAAACACATGGAATTGAAATACTTATCCGTAAAAAAGAAATGTGAAACTAAAAGTATTATGGAAACTAATATATATATATATATATATATATATATATATATATATATATATATATATATATATATATATATATATATATATATATATATATATATATATATATATATATATATATATATATATATATATATATATATATATATATATATATATATATATATATATAATTAAGTTTTTTAATTAATGTAAAAAAATTCAAAGTAATTTTGTTTATTTGTGAATCCACCTAACTATCTAATGAGTTTAAAGTTTCCCTCATGATTGTTTTTTAACACTACAAAAATTAACAAAATTCACATGAAGCTACTAGTTATACATGGTTTTCAAAACCAGTTTGTTCTCTTATTAATTTTTCCAACCCTACCACCACTGCCTTTGTTTACACGGATCCAATCTCATATCTTATTTTAGTCCAACATACACAGACCCATTTATTTACCCATTTCACTGACCCATTCTCTCATAATCGCACCTAGCATCTAGCCTCCGCAGTTCTGAAACTCGCCACCGTTCCCATCATTCTGTTTTTCTTTTTCATTTCCATTTCTACTTTAGTATAAAATTAAAAACTAAACACGTGGCCAAATCTGGAACGTCAGATATATCTAACGGTCTACATTGAGAAAAATTCATGTTCTTTCCCACTCTAAAATCAGCTAATTCAGATCCAACATCTTCTCTTAAATGCGAGCAACGTTCCATATCAATTTCATTTAACACTCTCTTCTTTTTTTGTCTTTTTCACTTTACTTCTCTCCTATAAAAGTTAGTGAAATTCTTAACTCTCTGCCTCAATTTCCACCTGTTTCTTTTTTCTGTCATTTTCTTCCAATTCCTCTATTCTTAACAATGGCTGATTCCAAAGATTCCTTCAAGATGGAACCCAAATCTTCATCTTCATCCAACACAACCACAACCACAACCTCGTCCTTACAAAAACATCATACAACTTTCATGATGGCCCAAAACATCCTCAGAATCTTAGTCATTATCCTCACTGCTGTTTCAATTCTTGTTACCGTCACCAACAACCAAACCGTTACGCTGTACACTTTTCAATTTGAAGCTCACTTTTATTACTCTTCATCTCTCAAGTAACACTCATTTTCATCACAACCCATTTTTCATTTTCATCTACATAAACAAAAAAAATATATTATTTTTTTAAAATTTTTTTTTTCATTGTGACTAGGTTCTTTGTTGCTGCAAATAGTGTCGTCTGTTTCTTGTCTGTGCTATTACTCATATTCAATCTTTTGAAGAGGAGGCAACAAAAACATCAACTAAAAGATTACTACTTCTTCCTATTTTTGTTTGATTTGGTAAGTTTATTTTGTTTATTAGAAAATCATATATATTTAAATTAAGAGAGTTTAATTTATATTATGACATGTTTGTTATGATACATTATGATTAGGTGATGACGGTGTTGTTGATAGCTGGATGTGCAGCTGCCACAGCCGTTGGATTTGTGGGACAGTATGGAGAAGACCATGTGGGTTGGACTCCAATATGTGACCATGTGAAAAAGTTCTGTAAAACCAATTTGACTTCACTTTTGATTTCATATTTGGCTTTCTTTGCCAATTTAGGACTCACAGTTTTAATAGCTTACACATGTACCTCATAAATGTTTCTCTTATGAATTACTTCATTTTCACACGTATCTTATTCAACATGCTCCAATAAACATGTTCCAATAGTTGTACCTAGTTATGTAGTGTTGTATGAAGTTTGTTATATGTAATAAAATTTATTTTAGTGAACATGTTGAGTTTGGTGTATGGTTTTAATTGCAAACAAAATGCTAGTACAACACACAACTAACTTATGAAGAAAGAATTTATATATCTTAATGATGGGTGCGTTGATATTGACTTGCCTCCTATAAAATATGGACTTTTTAGTATTTTACTTATGGGTTCTCATACCTTCTTTAATTAATAATTATATATCAAAATAGTATTTTATTAGTTGTTAGCTTCTTTCTACGTGGTACCATTTTTAGCTGGAGGCATGTATGTGTGTCTCCTTCTTTAGAAAAAAAAACTAAAACATAAATTTTTTCTATACTATTAATTTTAAAGTTGGAGAGGAATCAACGTAGGAAACGAGTGTAAGGTGAAAATAGTGTCAGAGCAGCAATTAATACAATATAGTAATAATTACTCTAAAATTATTTGTGGAGTTATCCCTGCACCGCATACCTTTAATTTTCTAGAGTATCAAGTGTGAATCAAAAGTTTCATATATTTTAAATTCATTTTTTATTATATTTTGTTATGGAGAATTTTGGAGTGTTTTTGTCTCCTTTAGACGTATGTGTATGCTCATTTTAATCCCAATGAACAATTATTTACTAGTTCAATCACTTTTATATTCATTTTATGGAAAAATATCACTTTTATGCTTATTTTGAGAGAATATGAAAAACACTTTATTAAGACCATTTATAATGGGTGTTAAAAAAATTATTAAATAGTGGAATGATTGTATTGGGGTATTTTTTTTTAAAGATATATATATATATATATATATATATATATATATATATATATATATATATATATATATATATATTACTACTACGAACCAGGCATAAGTAATATCTTTGAAACAAGTTGGTCTGGAACATACACCAGAACAAATTACATAATATAAAATTGGAAAATTACTAGTCCCCTTTCAGTTAACACCAAACACTATCACTTATTAGAAACTTAAGTTATTTGGGCTTTTACATCTTTCATTATTTTGGGCTTATCCGTCAGTTAGTTAGCTTAGGCCCAATTTATACCTTATATAAACTGTACTTTGCACTACTGTTGGTTTAATGAGAAAACGAGGGAAAATTCTGCATTCAAATTTTCCCTTCTAGGTTTCATATTCATCTTCTTTGATATGCATCTTCATCTTCTTTAATATGCATCTTCACATTGTAATATGGTATCAGTAGAAAAACATTCTTTCATCATCTTCCGCACACAAACTCTGCTTCATCTTCTTCCTTGAATCAATTTCCCTTTTTCCTTATTTCTCCCCCCTTTTCTTCTCAATGCCATGGCTTCCGATTCTGAATCCGAACATTCTGAAATTCATAAATCACCTAACACAAAAGTTACATATCGCACACTCAATCCGCGAGATCCCTACTACCTACATCCTGGCGAGAATCCAGGTGCTACGATTGTCTCTCCTCCTCTTGATGATAACAATTATCATAACTGGAGCAAGTCTATGCGTCGTGCCCTAACATCCAAGAACAAGCTTTCTTTCATAAATGGAAGAATCAAGAAACCTTCAACAATCGATGACAACTACGAACTCTGGGAACGAGCCAACAGTATGGTGTTATCTTGGATAAACAAAACTCTATCTCCTCACATCGCTCAAAGTACGATCTACTTCAATTCCGCTTTCGATTTATGGGAGGACCTTCGTGAAAGATTCATAAGAGGTAACCACTTTCGGTTTTCTGATCTTCTTTGTGAAATACATTTTATACAAGAAGGAGACCGCACCTTATCTGTTTATTTCACTGCATTGAAAATTTTATGGGATGAATTAGAAGATCTTAGACCTACACCTTCTTGCACTTGCCCTAATCCCTGCACCTGTGATCTAGCTAAGGTTGTCGCAATTACAAACACATGGAATACGTCACGTGTTTCTTAAAGGGTCTTAATGAAAACTATCATAACATTCGTACCCAGATTCTTTTACTTGATCCTCTTCCCAATATTAGCAGAGTCTATTCCCTAATTGCTCAACAATAAATTCTTCCTTCACCATTGCCATCTCCCACTGTTCTTGCCACAACTGGCTCCACTGCTAAACCTAAACCCAAAGGCAATTCTAAGCCGGCAATGGTTTGCACAAACTGCCACAAGACTAATCACACCATTGACACTTGTTATTTCAAACACGGATTCCCACTGGGTTATAGAAACAACAATCCCAAAAACACTTCAGACACCAAGACTACACAACCTAACAATAAAGACATTGGTATCTCTAGAGAAGATTACAAACACTTAGTGCATCTACTCCAACAATCTCGCAAAGATACACCACAAGCAACAACAGACAAAACTGCTCCTCCTGCTACAGCCCTCGTATCAGGTATTGTACAAAAAGGAAGTATTCTCAATCAACCCTCTATGTGGATTTTAGATTCTGGTGCTTCACACCATGTATGTCCCTTTATTCATTGTTTTTCAAATATTATTGCTATAGAACCTATTTCAATTCACTTACCCAATGGCTCCTGTTTGTCTGCTACATTCTGTGGAACTGTTATTTTTTATAACTCTTTTCAATTACATCAAGTCTTTTTCATACCTATTTTTAAATTCAGTCTTATATCAATATCAAAACTATGTAGTACCTCTAGATACAACATCTCCTTCTTACACAACTCTTGTCAAATTCAGGATGTGTGTACCAAGAAGATGATTGGCCCTGTGACACAAATGCATAACCTCTACATTTTACACAAGACACCTATTGCCCATACATCTACCACTGCTGCTCCTTTACATGATTTCTATGCTTCTGTTAACACTAGCCATACCAATCACAATGATGACTTGTGGAATTTTAGATTAGGACACCCCTCCATTGAGGTTCTTCAAACTATGTCTAAAAAATTCCATGATATTACTTTTTATAAGAATCCTGCTTGTAATGCTTGTCACTTGGCTAAACAATGCAAATTATCTTTTCCATTAAGCAATTATGTCTCTTCTAAGTTTTTTGATTTAGTCCATATGGACATATGGGGTCCTATATCCATTCCATCATTAGATGGTTTTCAATATTTCCTTACCATTGTTGATGACCATTCTAGATATACTTGGATTATACTTATGCATTCTAAATCTGAACAAATCTCTTGATAGTACTAATATTGATAGCAGCAACCATATCGAACCTAACAATAACCATACTAATAACAATATTGAATATGCTATTGATCATACTTCTGATTCTGCTATTGTGAATGATTCTGATTATGCTGCCAACATTGATCCCCATGAAATCAATAATTCTGATGCTGATATTGAATTTGCCTCTAATAATATAAGAAAATCTGTCAGAACTAAATCTGCACCTACCCATCTTAAAGACTTCATCTGTAATACTACTTCCACTAATTCTATGTATGATATCTCCAATTTTGTATCATATAAATCTATTTCCCATGCATACTTCAATTTTCTATCTTCTATTTCTGTTACTGCTGACCCTACTTCATACAAGCAAGCTAGCATCCATCCTCATTGGAATAAAGCTATGAATGATGAAATTCAAGCTTTAATCAGTAACAAAACATGGCAATACATGCCACTGCCCCCAGGTAAGAAATGCATAGGATGTAAATGGGTGTACAAAACCAAATTTAATTCAGATGGCACATTAGAACGGCACAAGGCAAGGTTAGTTTCTCAAGGTCTTAAACAAGTACAAGGTATTGATTTCTTTGACACTTACTCTCTTGTCATCAAAATCACTACTGTAATACTCATACTTGCTCTTGCCTCCATCTTAAATATGCACCTTTTTCAATTAGATGTTCATAATACATTCTTGCATGGAGAGTTGATTGAGGAAGTGTACATGTCCCTTCCTAAAGGTATTACACCATCTTAT
The DNA here is from genome assembly GCF_029867415.1 of Vicia villosa. Classification (NCBI taxonomy): domain Eukaryota; kingdom Viridiplantae; phylum Streptophyta; class Magnoliopsida; order Fabales; family Fabaceae; genus Vicia; species Vicia villosa. The sequence continues at coordinate 801,264 of NW_026705151.1, read as the reverse complement.
CCTAATCAATTCTGCCGTCTTTTGAAATCCATTTATGGTTTAAAACAGTCGAGTATACTTTGGTTTGAAAATTTGTCTAAGGTTCTTTTGGATAACAAATTCCAACAGTGCTCCTCAGACCATTCTTTATTCATTAATTAGTCTGACTCTTCTCTTACATTTGTTCTTATATATGTTGATGATCTCCTTATTGCAAGCACCAATATTTCTGTCATCAATAATACAAAACAACTTCTCCATCATCACTTCCACTTAAATGACCTTGGAACTCTGAGGTACTTCCTAGGACTGGAAATTGCTCGCAACAAATCCGGCATTCACATCAATCAATGCAAGTACACCCTTGACTTTTTATCTCAAACTGGACTCCTTGGTTGCAAACCGGCTTCAACACCAATGACTCGTGACACAAGGCTAACTACAACTGATGGCACTCCTCTCACAGACCCAACCAAATATCGAAGACTCATTCGTCAGCTGATATATCTCCTTAACACACGTCCTGATGTTTCATACGTTGTACAACAACTAAGCCAACACATGTCCAAGCCCACTGATCTGCATTACAACGCTGCCATCCGTGTGCTACTTATCTCAAGTCATCCCCAACACAAGGCCTTTTCTTCCCCGGCAATTCCCCTCTTCAACTAAAAGCCTTCTTTGACTCTGATTGGGCAACTTGCCCGGAGACGCGCAAGTCCATTGCCGGGTTCTGTATATATCTCGGCAACTCTCTCATATCCTGGAAATCCAAGAAACAAGCCAAAATATCAAGAAGCTCAACTGAGGCTGAATAGCGCTCTATGGCTACCACCATTTGCAAATTACAGTGGCTGACAAACATTCTGCACGAACTACACATCCATTTCAAACAACCAGCTTTACTTTACTGCGACAATGCTTCTACAATTCATATAGCCAGCAACTCTTCTTTCCATGAACGCACAAAACATATCAAGATCGATTACCATATTGTTCGTGAAAAGCTTCAACAACAACTTTTCCAACTATTACCTGTATCTTCCAACCAACAGCTTGCAGACATGTTCACTAAGCCTTTAGACTCTTCTCTTTTCAATTCAAACATTTGTAAGCTTGAGTTATATTCAATATACCCTCAAGCTTATGGGGGGTATTAGAAACTTAAGTTACTTGGGCTTTTACATCTTTCATTATTTTGGGCTTATCACTCAGTTAGTTAGCTTAGGCCCAATTTACACCGTATATAAACTGTACTTTGCACTACTGTTGGTTTAATGAGAAAATGAGGGAAAATTCTGCATTCAAATTTTCCCTTCTAGGTTTCATATTCATCTTCTTTGATATGCATCTTCATCTTCTTTAATATGCATCTTCACATTGTAATACCACTCTACAAATTCAAAAACAAATAACAGCATAATAACTTCACCATTTAAAGGCTAACCATTGATAACTTCATCAGGCCAAATTTTGAAATACCATGTCCTGCAACTATAACTTACCAACTAGTCTAGACTAAATTATTGCAGCACCAGTAATAAAGCCTATTCGATTGTCTGAAGAATACGCGCCACCACGCGCCACCGAAGTTCTGGTGTTGAAATCATTGAACATGTTGAATGAGGAGTGAGTGGGAGCCACATAAAACACTTGGCAAAATCTTATTGGTTGGTGTGATTTTTTAGATTTATATTTCATCTTAATCATTTGAGGTCAATTATTTCATAGTAAATTAAAAAAAAAATCACCAAAATTCATCATTTTTTTGTTTATAAATAGAGATTTGGTTCATTTGATTTGGACACAGAAAAAAATCGACTTTTTTCTCTCCAGTTAAACACATATGGACAAAGTTCGAAATGTTTCATGATTAAATAGATTGTTTGTGAGTTGAGTCTATTGTACTAATTAAGTTATGTGTGTTTCATTTTAGGTGTGTTGTGTGTTTTGTATATTAAATTGCATTTTAATTTTTTTGTCATTTTATTTAGGGTTAAATATACAAATCCCCCTGTAATGTTAGCGATATTTGATTTAAGCCCCTGGTAAAAGTTTTTTTTGTAAAAACCCCCTCGTAATGCTCAGATTCCATCAGTCAAGCCCCCCGAGTGCTAGATTTCACCAAAGATTCCTTCAATTTGTCAATGTGGCAATCCACGTGGCATTTATTATTTTTTAATTATTTTTTTAATTCCACATGGAATTTTATACTTTTTTTAATTTTCTTTAGTAATTTATATCTTTTAATTCTTTTTTTTATGTCAATTATTTTTACGTTTTTGTATTTTTATTAATAATAAGTTTTCATTTATAATAAATTTTTAGAATTTATTTTTTAAATTATCAAAATATTAGGGTTGGGCCTTAGCCATTCAAGATTCGGCCCAATAAGCAGCACACTTGCTCACTCACTGTTTTTAATTCAGATTATCATATGCTTTATTGGTTTATATACACTTATTGAGTATCTATTACAACCGATGTGAGACTAAGTTTCTATCACTTCTGCAAACTCTTTTCAATTCATAAGTTTTCATCATTTTTATTGAATAATATACAACACTTTCTTAGAACAATAAACTACATATGTGACTCTTTTTTCATCATGCATAGAAAATTTTTCTAAAGATTATCAGCTATCACTACAAACATGTGCCATTCAGAACTGTGAGCTCTATAAGCTTTTGCTATCCCATAGTTTGTTTAGGATTAAACTCCATAAGCAATATTAGTAAACCTCATATCTGGTATATTTTCCAAACTATGATCAAAATATTATCTCAAACTCACAGATTTTTACATTCAGCAAAAAATGAAGGGGCAATAACTTTCATTCAATACTCATAAAACATACCTTCCACTTTAACTTCCACCTTAACTCCATCATTATTTTGACTCTTATTGGAAGCCTTCTTAATAGCTTTAAAACTTTAAAGGTGGAGCGTACAAGTTTTTTTATGCCTGTGACATGCTAAACCGAAGATAACACCAACGTATGCATTACTCTTGTCTCACAATGTGGTGTTTCAAATCTATGTAGAGAGAGGAGCACATTTAAGAGATAAGTAATTGTGATTTTGTTAGAAGATTCAATCACAAGCTACTTGTTCAACTCCATCCAGAATTTGACGTCAAACTCTCCATCCTGGTTTTGTATTTTTCATGAGAAACAACATTGCTTGCACACAACAACCTATGTTGATCTTTGTTGTGTTGGTCTTTATATTGCAATATGGGAATTACCAGAGGAAACTACTTGCAGTATGGTCTTTGTTGTGTTGGTTTTTCCTTGCCCACATTACTATTCCCAATCTTTCAACAGTCTCATTCTACTATGAAACCGAGGTTCTAAAGCTTGAAGAATCTTTCTTAGGGACATCACGAGTTGTTGGGTGGTTAGGACCCATGCTTGGAACATTCATTTATAACAGTCACCTAAAGCATATGACGCTGCGAAGAATTCTCATGTACGCTCATGTTGCGTTGGCCTTCTTGAATCTTCTGCAGATTGTTGTTGTGTCTAGAAAAAATATTGCCTTTGGAGTATCAGACAAGGTTATGGTGCTCTTTGGCTCAGCTCTTGTTGATGCAATCAATCAAATCAATATTGAACACAGATTCAGGATCTTTTGAAAATATTCTGCAAGTTTATTATATGGTTGTACTTGTAGAGTCCCACATCGAAAATATTTTACCAAAAGAAAGAGTTTATAAACCTCTTTTATACATTATTGTTCAAACAATACATATTGGGCTTTGTGGAATGTTAATGGACTTAAAGTTCCAAAATAAATTTTAGTAATTGATTTATAGATAAATAAATACTTATAAAAAATATTAATTAAAATAATTTAAGAAAAAGTAATAAAAATTTAATATATATAAAAAAAGGAAAAAAAATATACTAAAAAAATTATTAATGAAAATAATTTAACAAAAAGTAATAAAATATAATAAATATTGTATATATAAAAAAACTAAAAAAATTTCCACGTGGAATTTAATTAATAATTAAAAAATGAAATAAAAGTCCACCTGGAAGTCCATGTCACTAAAAAAATAGAATCTGAGCTGAAATAGTGCGCACGGGGTCAAATTGACGGAATCTGAGTATTACGAGGGGGGAATCAAAATTTTTTTTTTTACAGGGGCTAAAATCAAATCTCGCTAATATTACAGGGGGGCTTTGTATATTTAACCCTTTTATTTATTTTAATAATGACTATCCCTATATATTGTTTCTATTTATTTATAAGAAAAAAATTAATTAAAAATATAAAATTAAAAAAAAAATAAAATTCAAATAAGTTATTAAATTAGAAAAAAAATTAAATAAATTATTTCAACTCTTAATTAATTTAATTTAATTTCAATCGATAATTGTCATTAGTATATAATCACAAAAACAAAACCATAAAAGAAAATAAGAATATGAAATAAAAGTGGTGGGGTAAGATGTTGAATTTTATTAAACAAAATCATTGTACTGAGTAATATAAGTTATTGAGTGCGCCAAGAGGGGGTGAATTATAACTTTGAAAATTTATCCAGTTTTAGAATACTTGTTCTTATTTTTCTGGTTTGGTGCAAGAGTTTATAAATGTGTTTCTTTCTTTTCTGATTTATGATTTGTGATGAAAACGGTAAATGCGGAAAAGTAAAAAACACAAGGATGTATCCTGGTTCCCCTCAGAGTTCGAGAGTACTCCAGTCCATTTTCAACAAGAAAGAGATTTCACTATTGTTAAATATTTGTACAAGCCTAAACCCAAGACTTCTCCTACAATCTTCTAACAACTAAACCACCAAGAACAATCCTCTTGGATCAATCAAGTTGAAATGAGAATAATCCTCTCACTTTCAACCCCTTGCTTCCAACAATCCTGGATAGCAAGATACAACCAAACAAGTAGAACAAGAAAACAACTCTTTCCTTTCTACTCTCTTGTTTCCAACAATCTAGAAAACATGGAATACAACAAAAGCTGGAATTTATTTTGAATAGATAAGTTTGTAGTAATTATAACTCTAATTGATATACACATGTAATTTGTAACACCCCCAATTCTATCTTAAACAATAAGGCATACAATTGCATAAATTAGAGTAAAGAAGCATGCATCTCACGAGGGCGTTACACATATTTCAAAATAAAACAACATACAATGGTCATTTCCGAATAACACGGGATTTAAAATAACATGCGAAAACACAGCGGAATAATCATTTCATCAAATAAATGGTAAAATAGGATGATTCCCATACATCATCTACCATGTCTCAATATTTCGGCTGAAGGCTACTCATCAACAATATAACATATTCAAATACGAAATACAGTATGAGTAAACAAATATCTCATAACAACGAGTTATAAAAATATAAACCCAAAACCCATGTGTTACATATGACCAGAGCACAAGTGACTACTTAGTCACGACACCTTACAAGAGATCTAAATCTCTAAGCTAAGCCTCATTCGAAGCATCGCTATCCACGAAACCTGCACGTTACCAACAAAGAATAACATTCAAACAGAAGGGTGAGAATTCAACTTCTTATAGAAAACATAATATGGGAAATGTAAAACACATCAAGAATACATTTCAAGAATTCATCACTCTTAAAATAAACATGCATCATATGCAATTAATCAAGATTCACATATTCAGGTCATACAACCTAGCTCATTCAATTCCACATAATCAAACATGATTAACATATCCACACATATATACATATATCATTAGTACATATAAATTCACATCTACACCATGAATGTTTCAATCACATTTATCACATTCATAACACAACAACAATTCATATCAAATGAATCACAAATCCACATATATGCATATCCACCAACATCATTCCACACAATTCATATCACATAAATCACACCAACAACAACATTTCACACCGACACGTGCGACTCAAGTGTGACTCAATGCGATATGCATATGGATCCCATCCGTTATCATTTCCGGTCATGCCGATTGTCTTTCCTCTATAGACTAGATAACCACCTCAAAAGCCTCATTCCGCGTTAAGCTTTCAAACCCCAGACTGCGCTAGGTTTGGGACAAGCAAATAATCTTCACAAGATTACCCGACATTGCCTCTTTCAAAGACTCATGCTTGTGTACGTGTGCAACAAAACAAGACTCATGCATTTAAGACGATCTCTTTATCTCTTAAACTACATAATCACATCTTCTCAATATTTCACAATATACACAACATGACTTCAATGCCAAACAATGCATCACTTAACACACATCAATCAATCACATGTATTCAATTCTAGCATCATCATTATTCAATCCACATCTCGATACATACACATTTAAATGATCATTATCAACAAGACACATTCAAATAGTATATATTTATATATATATATATATATATATATATATATATATATATATATTCATTCCAACATATCATGGATATCACATCACTTAACACATCTATGAATATTAACCACAAGTCATTAATTCATAATGCACACATAAGTAATCACATGTTATCCATATATTAACATCAAATTTAAACTATTCCACATCAACTAGCATTTAGAATTTAATCACATAATTCACGGTTATCATATCACATAATACATCCATGAACATTGATCATGCACAATTCATCCATAACATACACATATAGGTAAATGTTATTCTCAATTATCATCATGATTAATCAAACAAGTGCCAGTCCATTCTATTCTATCATATAGACAATTATTTAAGCTTCAATATGCTTCAAACGGCACCTAAAAAGGAGTTACGGATCAAAAGTTATGACATTTCAAAGTTTGGAAAATTATGCATACAACAGGGTCCGCTCAGCGGATCTCCGGCGGAGTTAGGCAGAAACTTCCATTTTCGCAGCTCCGCTCAGCGGACCAGCTCCGCTTAGCGGGGCCTGCGATTTTCAGAAAAAAACAGCAAAACACAGAACTGCGAAAATCACATAAAACTACTCCAAATCACTTCCAAACATCAATAAACATCAAATAAAACCAGCATTCATCATTATTGAACAACATATATCATCAAAATCATGTTTAATCATGTAAATCAATAGAAAATAACATAAACCCTAACTTTTCTTTGTGTTCATGAAATTGCAAAGATGAAGAGATAATCACAACAAAACACATTACCCAATCATATAGTCTATAAGAACTTGTATTCAAACCCTTACCTCTTGAATTTCTCCTTCTAACTTCAAGAAATCTACAATTTCTCTTCTCTTGTTCTTTCTCCTCTCTTCTCTTCTTTCTCTTCTTTTCCCCAAATTGTGTTATCTCTAAAATCCTAGTTTTCCTCTTCTTACTATCTTTCTATTAATGGGCTTAGTTATGTTATTACCCACCCATCCAATTATTAATTAGGCCCAATACATAGTATACTACTAATAACCTAATTAAATCATAAAACACAAATATGCATATAATTAGATATTTCAATTAATTAGTAATACCACATAATAATTAAATAAACAAATAATTAATAAAACACACAAATAAGCTAATAAATAAAATATCTAATAAAATCGGGTTGTTACATAATTGATCTTCCTTTTTAATGATAATAATTCACAAGTACTAAGGTGTTAGATTGCTCAAGTACTTTCTGGTTTGGATGATGTGAAAATATATAGAAAATATATAGAAAATATCTTGAATAAAAGTTGGAAACTAGAAAAGTGAATTATGAAAATTCTAAAAGTTTTTTATTGGAAGAGGAGATTTTGAATTTGAAATTTAATGAATTTATAAGTGCATAACACATCTATGAAACATGGTAAAGTCATGGAAAAATAACATGAACAAATGTCAAGTTAAAATGAAAAAGGTTTCATGAAGAGGTGCATGAAAGGTGTTAAAAAAGTTGTTTTTTCAAATTCGTACATGACTTGTTAAGTTGGTTAAAACGGTCACTTGACTTAACAAGTTCGCAGTAATGTTTAAATTTCAAATTTAAAAACTGTTTCAGAATGTTGTAAATTGTGGCGGTTTTTGTGCTGTTACGGCAGGTCACCAAAATATGAATGTTTGAAAAATTTGAAAAATTTAAAAAATTGTTTAAATATTTGAACCAACCTTATGCAACATCTATTGATTTATCCAAGTCAATAGATTATATTTGAAAGTTATTTAACATGGTTCAAACAAAGAAATAAATTTTCCAATGCATGATAAAAAATAAGCTTTTTATGCATTTGAATCAAAGATTTTTATGCATGATAATTTTGAGAACTTGGGCATCTAAAACTTTAGTGAAGGTAAATATTATCATTATACCTTCTTGAAATGCAATAGCTTGAATCCAAAGCCTTGAATCATGATGCTTTAACTTTGAAATGTAATTGCTTGAATTTGAACATGATGCTTTATCTTTGAAGTTCATCTTTGCCTTTATGTCACTAAGATATTTGTTTTCATCAAAATATATTCATCATAGAGAAACTTGACTTCACAAGTAAAAGTTGAATGAGTGTTGAATTATTAGGTGAAAGAGAGAGAAGATGATGTGGAGTGTAAAAAGTAAAAAAAGGAGGGTGTTGAATTCATGAACCATTGTACATAGTCTAACTAGTTCAATCACCTTTATGCTTATTTTATGGGATAAAATCACTTTTATACCTATTTTGAGATAATATGATAATATGAAAAACTCTGTGCTTGTTAAATTGAAACCAAATGAAGGAGGCTCAGAATAAAAAACCTGCTCTTGTTCAATTTTGTGTTGTTAAAAAATTTATATAGGCGTTTTATCATGTTTTACTAATAAATTGGGTTTTTTTCATTGATTTATTGCCAAATAAGTTAATAAGTGCTTATAAATTTTACGTATTTTTGACACTTGTCAATTGTCCCAACATATCAAGAATTGTCTGGACCAAGTATGTTAAGTCTCGTGTCAAAAGATTAATTTTAAGAAGACTTAAGTTTATTTATCAGTAAATATAGATTCTCAACTTTGGCAACAAATTATGCAGCACACAAGTTTTAGAGAAGTTTAGAGCCTGGGTAATTATATTTGGGTTACCCATGGTATAAGTTATAGGAACATATTTCCACTTATAACTGAGCAGTTGCAACGACGACCAAGTGGTTGGAAGCATCGGTGCTTAAGCTTGGCATGAAGAATTATGCTCTGTCAATCAATGCTAAGATCTTTCCCTTATATTCATATGTGGTATGCTAAAATCTCCATCACTATTTGTCATGATTTGGAAAAGTTACAAAGAAGGTTTATTTGAGGAGACACAAAGACGACCAGCCAGACTTATCTGATCAGATGAGAGGTTTGTTGTATGCCTAAGGGTTAGGGTGGCTTAGGCATCAAACAAACTCAGCTAATGAATTATATTTTTCTGTTTAAAATTCTTTAGAATTTATTGACTAATCCTGATTATTTATAATATCAGGTTCTTAACAATAAGTATGGCAAAAAGCAAAACCTTTCGGAGAATATAATCAGCAAGCCAAATGATTCCCCTTTATAGAAAGTTTGGGCAAATGTGTGGGACACATTTCATAACAATATTATGTGGAAGCTTGAGGATGACAGAAGGGTTAATTTTTGGTTGGATCGTTGGACTCTAACTGAGCAACCTCTTTTCTTCAAGTTAGCCAAGAATGATATTATTCTGGATAACACCTTCACGGTTAAGGACATGGTTAATGTTGATGGGAAGTGGAATTTAGAGTTGGTTTAAAACTGGTTCACTGTTGGGTTGGTCAGTTGTGTGAGGGCTATCCCGTCTCCTCTCCCTGCAGATGATATGGATAGGCTAAGATGGGGGGAGTGTAAAGACAAAAATTTAATGTGGGTAATGTCTATAATTATCTTTCTTCTTATCCGGAAGTGTTGGAAACAAATATTTACTGGAATATTATTTGGAAGTGGAAAGGCCTTAACTGAATCCAAACTTTTACATGGATTATGTGTCATGAGAGACTCTTGGCTAACTCTCAGCATCATAAATGAAACCCAACTATATTTAGGAATTGCAACTAGTGTCCGAACAATGAAGAAAACTTAATTCATGTGCTTCAGACTATTGCTATGCAACACAAGTATTTGGAGACTCACAACTATCTAAAAATAAATTTTACTAATAAAGATGTTCTAATTAGCTTGAAATGTTTATTTGAACATTATAGCATGCATTAAAAACCCAAAAGCACCCAATAAAAAACATCATCCAATTTAAATAAAAAATCTATGTTTCATACTGTTTGTATTATAACTTAAGAGTCATAAAGTGAATGAACAATGACCCCATTAATTCTATGGTAATTTTAATTAGCCAATCAGGTATTGAACTACAAATAATAGAAGAGAAAGAAAACCATAACAATAACTGTATAATCAATCAGTTGAATTCTCATCATTATCTCTAAGATGCTCTTTCAATGGTTGTCCTAAAGTTTCCCAATTTTTAGTATCCCATGCTGGATCAATTTCAGGAAGCTCATAGTCATCTGGATGTAATGATAATTGAAACTCAGGTAGGTCTGGCAATGCTTGGAGACCCCTGCATCATTAACAAAATTCCATGTTTTGCATACAAATTATATTTCAATGAAATAATTAATGAACTTTGTTAGAACATAAACAAAAAATAGATACTTACTTTTCTTGCTCTAAAAGGTATCCATACATTTGGTACTTCTTTGATGCAACTTCAGGAATTTTCTGATGTAGAACTTTCATAACACCCCATGGTGGAGGAGCCCTTCACAAAGATAAATAATTGTAAGCATAAAATTTTATTCTTTTAAAAAAATTACATAGTTGTAACACTTTAGACAAAAACCAACAAACCTACCTTGTAACTGGAGCGGCAAGACAAAAGGTCAAACATGCCTTTTTGCTCTCTGCGAGAAGTTCATCTGCAGCAAGAAAACAAGACACGGCGACAATGTGACAGCTCGGTTCGTTGCCCTTGTCGAGGATCAGACCATGGTAGTAGTATGCTGCAGCCTGCCAACATTATTAAAAAACCTGATCAGGATTGGATCATTCACATTATTGGATATCTACAAAGTTTATTTTTTGGTGGAAAGTACTAAATCGATGTTGATAGCATTACTAACCTTGGATTCAAGGAATTTCCATTTGATGAACCTGAGATGCTTCTTTCCATGTCCTTGGTTGAAGTCACATCCTGATAAGCTGTGATAAGCCTGCTCATAAAAGTGAGAAACAGTTCAATCAAAACCGTTACAAGTTTTTGGAGGCTCTGTGTAAGGTAGGTACGGTTTAATCATGACAAAACAATTAGAGGCATTGTTTAACCATATTTTAACAATCACAGAGATATTTATGAGGCTCTATTTAAGTACGGTTTAAACAAGAAAGTTTTTAGACCCTCTGTGGCAATCTGCCTTGCACGTCTTCAATAACGACCCTGACTTTAATATTGCATAAATAACATTGGGAACTGGTGCTCAAAAGATTGAAATAAAGACCTGAGTAAAGTAAATAAGCTGTTCACATGCCAACCTCCTCTTCACAGACAAAGTAGCTTTTTGACTCTCCACAGCAAGACCAAGCTGAATCTCAGTTCCCTAAAAACTCATCAAAATAAGCTATTATTCCTAATCTAGAAGAATTAAATGCTACTATAAGTAAATCTTGAGATTGATTAACAAGTACCTGGCCTAGTGCTTGAATAGCTATAGCCTCCAATACACCCTCCTGCAAATCATGTGGCAAAACTTTCCTGCAAATTGTTCAAATTTTAAAGTTAATTCCTAAATAAGGTGTTCAATTCTTGTAATTTCAAACATAAAATTTGTGCGAAAGTCATGCCTGGTTTCAAATGGTATTTGAGGAAGAATTTGCCTAACACAGAACTCCAAATATCCTGATGCCTTGATTAACAAATCAACCGCTTCCCTCTTGTTATCTGATATTACAAAAACGCACAATCAACAATGATCGATTGTTCAACTTGTGGATCCTTTAATAGGATTCATCGCCAGTTTATCAGAATCACGGTGACAAAGCAATTTCAATAAAAACTACGTTTTGTAGTTTCAACAAAATTAGTGTCACCGTGATTTTATCGTTCCAAACATGGTTTTAGATGTTTAAAAAGCTTATATATTTGCGCAAAACCTGAAGACACAGCCCTGAATCCAGAATCTGAATTGTCTTTCGGGATCATCATTGAATCAGCCTCAGATAATGTCAGCATAGCCATAAAGTGAACAGATGATAAAACCTCAAACCACACATTTGCTATACTACTATCCTGCAAAACCAAACATTAACATGTTCAAAAAACCTCCAAAACCAATGATGAAAAATGAAAAATTAAGAATTATATTACAAGTAACCATACTTGTCTTCCATCTTCAAAGTTTTTCCACTTGAATTCTATTAGTCCCTCAAGACCATACTCTACAACATACAAAAATTATAACTCAATTCACATAAAAATATCATAGAGAAAATAAATTATCAATTTTATTTGGAGAAATTTATGAACCTTTTTTAGTAAGTCCAATGAGAACAGATAAGTAATCATTCAAAGCTCGCCGCAATTCAGCTATAGCTGATCCATCTATACAATCAAATATGCAAATTTTCAAACAATCAAAACATCTTTAATTAGTTTCTCCATTCATCATGATATCATAGAGAAAAAAAAACTATAACAGAATTCAAATGAACAAACCGGTATCTTCTGCCACCAACACAATCTGGTTCCTTAGAGAAGACAATTTATCAGCAAGATCCTTTGGAACCAACCCTTTAAGTGATCTTTGAAGATCAGATTGCACTGGAATTCTGATTGATGGAGTTAAAACAACTACTTCATGAATGGTTGATTTCTTCTTCTTGTACATAGAGTGAGTGCACCCCATTTTTTCAGCTGATGAGGAATATTTTCAAGCATAACATCCTAGAAAAATTCATCATCCATTTTCACAACTTAGTGAGCATTGATTAGTTGTGTGTGACAGAAAGGATAGTTAATATTGGTAGATTCAAATGTGTATGATGCAGCTATATATTAAAAATTAATAAAATGCAAATAAATACACACACATGCACATACACAAGTTGAGAATAAAAGGAATAATAATAAAAAAGGACAGAGTTTGGAATAATTGACTTACTGGATACAGAGAGGAAGAGAGAAGAAGGTGATGAGTATCTGACTATATGAATCTGAAGCTCAAAAAACGAGACATATCTCACATGGTGATGGCGTAGAACTCTCTGCTTCGTTGCAAGAAGCACGTTCAATTCTTATATTTTGTTTCCTTGAAGGACGTGCATTGGACTAGGTTTATATTTTAATATTTTGTGGAGTTCATAAACATACATGCAGTTGAAAGTCAATAGTATTAGTATTTCTTATGGGCCGGCGAAAGGCCCAATAAGAAAAGACTCAATAATTCGTTCTAGATTATTCGTATGAATGTATAATTTAACCATGTTGTAGTGTCCTGCACTTGATCCAGGCCATAGATAATCGACTATCGTTGGATATTATCTGACGGTCTCCTGCATTCTAAGTCGTGAAGCATGAGACACTTTAACCAATTTTCATATATAAGGTGTTTCACGTGAAGAAAAATGTATGATTTCAAACTCATTTTCACTCTCACATTACTCTTTATTCTGCGCCTGACTTGGGCATTCTAGTGTTAACCTTCGCCTTTTCCGCCCCATCGGAAGCTTGCTCCACTGATTTAAGATCTTATTTCACCATCTCACCAATCATTTCTGGTTCCTAAATGGAACAACGGCGTTATTTGTGGGAAGCCCACACCTGAGTCATTTTTTTGAACAGATCATCCAATAGTCAGGGAAGTGGGGTTGGTCTCATTTTTTAGAATGAAGTCGGATTGGTGATTGAGGTATTCTTACGTTTTGAATTCCCTATACTACCAATAACTAGCTCGAATACGAAGATGTCATTGTTAGTCTCACATTGGTCGCCGAGATGGGGGCAGAAAACATTAGATTACAATGGATGCCCAACTCGTGGTATTACAAGTCAAAAGGTAGACTCAAACCAAAGACTCATTATTTTAGCAATATGTCACCTTGATAAGAGAAAGACAAGAAAAGTTTAAATCCTTTGAAATTTTGCACGATCCAAAGGAGCATAACACTAGAGCAGACTCCTTTTTCAAACTTGCTAGCACCAAATCCTTTGGAGTGAATCAATCATTCTTCCAGGAGACATTAACACGCCCAAGCATCAAGAGTCTAGGGGCGTCGACGATGTTCATAGAAGATGTCTCACAACCTTCCTAAATATCACTCATTGCAAAGTATATTGAATGGGGAATAATTCCCTCCGATTCAGCCAAGGATTCCCCTCTAAAGAGAAGATCCAACTCATATTTCGTGATAGAAGGAAACTTGTAAAGAATAGGCCTATCAGCCCTGTTGGTAAAATGAATGGAAGGAAAAAAAGCCACATACACCCTCAACGAAGTATACAAAGGGATAGTCGAATAGCATTGGAGTGTCTGAGCTCTAGGAAAAAAGTCCTCAGAGCTGGATATTATTGGCCTTCTATGGTCCAAGATACTAAAGATAATATGAAAAAGTGCTACCAGTGCCAGAGGCACGGGGACATCCATAGTGCCCATCCATTTGAATTTCACATGTTGACATCACTTTGGGCTTTCTCACATTAGGATATGGACATTCTCGCCCCTTTTACCAAACACCAGGCCAACTTAAATTTCAAATTGTGGAAATTGATTACTTCACTGAGTGGATTGAAGTAAAGGTCTTAGAAAAGATTAATGCCACCAATATTCTAAAATTCATTAAGATGAATATTTTGGCTAGGTATGGAATCCATCATATCGGATAACGAGATATAGTTCGTTAATAAGAATTTGAAGAAACAGTTGGAAGATTTAAAGGTCATGAAACATTTCACCTCATAGGAACATCCTTAGACAAATGAGTAAGCTGAAGTTGTGAAGCTAATTTTGTTGAGATGGGTAAAGCGAAGACTAGAAAATGCCAAGGAAAAGTGGGCATAATAACTTCCAGATGTCCTTTAGGTAGATAGAACCACACCCCGCTCGATAACAGGAGAAACGCCTTTCTAAATTATCCATGGAAGTGTAGTTGTCATCCTTGTTGAAATAAGGGAACTTAGTTGGAGGACGAAACACCATTTGCTAGAGGAAGATAACGTATAGGCTATTAAGGAGGAGGTCCACCTTTTAGAAGAAAGAAGAGAATCTATCACCCTCATGAGTGTCGTTGTGAAGCAGGAAACTATAGTCATATACAACAAACAAGTTAGGCCTCGATTGTTTTGACCTAGAGACCTCGTACAAAGGCGAGTCCATGTCGGAAGAAATAATGTCGAGGATTGAAAATTGACAACCAGTTTGGAAGTACAGTACCAGATCAAGGATGTCACTGAAAACTAATCCTACATTCTAGAAACCCTGACCGGGGAGCCAATCCTTAGAAAGTGAAATGCGTCCAAGATCTAACGATACTTTAGTTAAATACTCCCCAGGTTGTAGTTATCAATGCAGTAGCAAGTATGTTTGTATCGTCTCCACATGGACTGGTTGTGTTTTATTAAACGATCAATAGTTTCTATGACTTTAAGAATAGTTTATCAAACGTTTGATTGTTTGTGAATATGGAAAGTAAATTAATAGAATGTAAAATGAACTTTGGTGTTTAACAGGTGAGAAAACTTGTTGGGATTAGATCCCATTGACCAATTCTCATGTAATATCATTGACCAATAATATACAATTCTAATCAGCTATTAATATTACCATCCATCGCTCACATTGTTGCTCATGCTTGAGTCAACAACGTGAGATCAATCGTATTGCCTAATAAACAATCTTTCATCCTATTAAACAATACGATAGCATTAAGCATTGATAAATCATATAAATACTAGACCTAAATCTATCTCTAGAATATAGCATATCCAATAGATGAAAAGATTATATCTATTAATGACTAGTACCATTCAAATATTAAATCACCCCATGAAAACATGTTTTAGGTAGCTAATACATAAAAAGCATTAAGAACAAAGAATTCATCAATATTAAAGCCTAAGAAGAATTACATAGGAATACATGATTTTGATCGATAAATAATCATTAGGATGACTACATCTGACCTCAAATATAAGAGAAATTAGCCACGCTTACTCATCATAGCTTTACAATCAAGCCTTAGAATAATGACGTTGACAAGAATTTTTTGTCGATTCCTCAGACAAAACTTCCTCCCTCAATCTTCTTTTATTTTCCTCTCGTATTGTGTTTTTGGTATACATTGAACTTCTCTCACTCGCTACCAAGAAAATTACTATTTTACATTAAGTTATCTCCAACCGAGTTGACCGAACCCTTATTTATAGAGTGTTGATATGCCATTCTCATTAAGCGATGCTTAGAGCTTGGTAAACACTGCTACTTTCTTCACCCTTAATATATACCAGCTCATCCTGCAAGCAGTCTTTGTTGCCTTACCCTTGCTTAGTGCGCCTTCAAACTCTCTTAGCGAGCCCTTGCTTGGCCATGAAGTAACTTAGCCTTAAGTCATGAACTTCCATAGCTCACTTAGCACGCCTGATATTGTGCTAATTGAGTTTTATTTGCTTTTCCTTGAAGTTATTTGGCTCTGAAGTATTCTTTTTCCTCTGTTGCTTTCTTAGTGATGTTATCTTATTAACTAAGCGAGCCTTTGTTCCTGGAAGGTGTTTTTGTCTTGTTTTGGTGATTTCTTGTTATTTTTTACTTATACTTAATGAATACATTGTTAAAAAATCTATATAAGCATTTTATCATGTTTTACTAATAAATTGAGGTTGTTTTCATTGATTTGTTGCCAAATAAGTTAAAAAGTGCTTATATATTTTACGTATATTTGACACTTATCAACGGTCCCAACATATCTTTTTGTTAATCGTCAAACAAAATCAATACAAATGGTTTAGAAATTTTCAATATGCATAGTTCATGTAAGGTTTCAAGACTAGATCGAGAAGTTCTTCAAATGCAAGTTCATGATCAACATTATAAGCATACATAAACTATAGCATGCAGATGAAAAAAATTTCTTACAAAAGTATGATTTTAAAACATGTTCATATCAACAGTCAATTATTTATTAGAATCATAATCTCATTGTGTATCACTCAAATGGTTAGTGTGTCCCTTATCTATCAAACAATGCATCAACTATAGAAATATTTATCACTTCATCAAAGTAATATCACAAGATACATAATCAGTTATTGATCACAAAGGTCTTTATTCTTGATTGTAACGTGGTTGGGCTACAAGAATCTTGGTTTTTATGAGATTCAAATATGCCCAGCAGATAAGAGAGCTATATTATTATTTTTCTTTGTTTTTCAAAAGATCTCATTGTAACGGTGAAAAATTGAGACCGAGGTCACTGGATTGACTCAACTCGTATTTTAGTGAAAGTTGTCATCATGCTTTATTGATTCCAAAGGAAATGGAAAATGAGCGAAATAAAACCCAAATATTTTTTTTAAATCAAAAAACTAATAAAACAAACAGAGATCTTAGATTCGGGGGTTGGTCATGCAAGGGGAAGATATTAGCATCCCTCACATCTGTAGCACTCTACAGGAACCTCTTTGAAAATCTATATTATTATTTTTGTTTTTGTTTTGTGAAATATAGCGGGATGGTGAGAAAATAATTTTATTGTGTGCTCGACAAGACATCGCATCTTGTGCCTACATACCCCTTGAGTGCAATAGAGAAGTCAGAGCATTTGTTGTTCCTCTTAAAAAGGAAAATAACGAGTCAAAGTAGAAAAAAATATTTTTGAGTGTTGAGCTTTAAAAATACACAACAAGTTTTTAAAATGCTAATCTTTAACAATAAAAAACATGTTTTAAAATGAGCCAAGCTTTAACAATACAAGTTAAGGGTGACATGCTGAGCTTTAACAATACAAAGCATGGTTGATTTTAGAAATGGTTGAGTTTTAACAATACAAAACCACGTTTAAAAACAAAGGGAGGTACCAAGCTTTGACAATACAAAACACAAAGTAAAAGAGGAGGAAAAGAGGTGAGTGCCTTGATAATTTTTAGTCAATATTATCCCAATCCTTTGGATTTTAAGTAACAATGAGGAATCAATACATCCCAAGCAAGCATTAAGGGTAAGCATCTCAAGTAATCATACATGTGTTATGATCAAAATCAAACATGTTAGGTGTAAACAAAGATGTCATTGTATACAAATATATTCAAGTATAAGGGTAATGAATGAAGGAGAACATACCTCAATATCAATCATATCAAATGGATGAATATATAGACAAGCATCTCATATATGTATGGTTAATCAACAACATAAAAGTATATAACAAAGGTATATGATGCAGATATATAAATCAATCAAGTATGTAAACAAGTAGATAAACAACCTATGATCAATCTAACAAGGATGGTCAAAGCATCAATGTGTATCAAGTATGAACATGGTATAAGAAAAACATTTATTTTTATAAACATTCAATTACACAAGTTCAAATTTCACAAGTATGGTTGATTTTATCATGGTATAGGCATGGATATCAAAGTATGATCATGACAATGATGAACAAGTTAATATCAATAAATTATTGCATTAAAATCAAAGGGAGAAATCATGGATCAAAGATTAGGGTTTTTAGTATACAAGCCAAAATAAATTAGTTTGATGGGTTAAATAAATAATCAAAGTTATAAAATAAAATGAAAGAAAATAGTGCTAGAGAGAAAGGTTTGTGGCCAAAGGGTCTTGAACCCAGACCCTCCCTCTCATAATTTAAAAAGTTAACCATTGGGCCACGCACCAATGGTAATAACCAAATGCCTTCAACACATGAAATAGGTAACTAAGTGATAAAGCCTAAAAAATAAAATATCACAAAAAGGGTCTGGGGCAAGGGGGATTCAAACCTCAGGGCTCAACAAAGAACACTAATATTTCCCCGTTCTAGCAGCATCTTGTTTCAGCTTTCAAAGAGGTTGTTGGTATTTTCCATTTCTTTCGCATTTCATCGTAACAAATGACAGTATTCTATCAGAACAAGAATCCGACCTCATGATTACAATATCGAACCCCAAATTTAACAGCCTTCGTGCGGATCCAATTGAACATATGGTCACGAATAATAAACACCTATTTAGTTATAAATTATTTCCTAACATCTACATGAACATCATCCAGTACTTGGACATCACCCGATTTAACATCCATAGACACGATAGTTTTGAGGACAACGTTAGGGTGCACCAGGGGTGGCCCTGAGCACGGGCTCGCGGGGCGGGAGCCCAGGGCCCCATAATTTTAGGGGCACCAGAATTTTTTTTATTCCAATATATATTAAAAGAGAATTTTCTATCACAAAAATACTTGCTAAAAATTATTTATTTTAAAATACTGGTTAACAAAATTTTAGGGGCACTACTTAATAAAAAAAATGTAATTTCGCATAAATAAAATATAGAGTAGAATAAAATCAATTAATTTCTCTAAAATAAAATCAATTAATATATCCATAATTTTAGCAACTAAAGAGTTTAATTGAGACACTAAAATTAAAGATATAGAAAATATTTTATATTATTGATCCCAAAATTAAGAGTGAAGCACTACTTCAACTAACTGAACAAGATAATGATTCTTAAAATAAGAGTGAAGTCGAATCTTTAGCAACTCATGAAATTGGAAACTTTGAATTTTTAGTAGCTATGATTATTTGGTTTGAATTGTTAACTGTTGTTAATGAAATTAGCAAAAAATTGCAAAAAACAAAAACATGTGTATTGATGTGGTTATGGAACTAGTAAAAGGTTTGATCAAGTATTTGAAAAAAATAGAGAGAATATGGATTTGTAAATGCTAAGGTTAGTGCTGAAAAGATTGAGAATGAAATAGAGATTGAATGTGTGTTTATTCAAAAACGTCAAATTAGTAGAAAACAACACTATGATGAAAATTCATCTCAACCCACACAACTGAATCTTGAGTCTACTGAAGAGTCTTTTCAAAATTATTATTTCTATATTATAGATCAAACAATTGGCTCACTTGATAGAAGATTTGAATAGTGTAGCACATATAAAAATATTTCTGGATTCTTGTTTTGAAAGGCTTAGATCATTATTTGATAGGAACTTGAAAGCATGTTGTAAACATCTTGAAACTTGTTTAAAACATGACGATTCTCTTGTCTTTATGGTGAAATTTTGTCTGAACTTGAATCAAAATCAAGCTATATGATATTGAGTTCTTTAAATACTTTTAATTGTTTTCCTAATGCACGCCTAGATTATAGAGTAATATTGACTATTTCTATCAGTGTTGCTTCTGCTGAAAGAAGTTTTTCTAAATTAAAATTATTAAAATCTTATTTGAGGTCTACTATGTCACAATATAGATTAAATAGTCTTGCGTTGATTTCAATTGAAAATAATTTTTTGAAGAACCTTGGATATGAACAAATTATTAACGATTTTGTAACAAAAAATGCTAAGAGGATGATATTTAAATAATTTGAAAGGTTTGGTCAATTTTTTATAGGAAAAAAGACGGGATCAAGAAGAAGAAGACTAATAAGTCTCTTTATAATGGTTTATGTTTTGATGTAGTATAAACATTGATTCAAAGATCCATATTTCTATTCTTTTTTCACAATGTCAAATGAAAATGTGTTTTTTTATCCAATTATTTCTTTTATCTTTATGTATTTATTGTTAAAAGATTATAGGAGCATCACTCTTTTGATTTGCCCAAAGTACCTAAATTCAAAGGACCGGCTCTGGGGTGTACCATAAACCAGTCATAACAGAAGTAGATTAAAATTAATGAAAATAGTCTGGATTTTATTTTTTAAAACAACATGCAATATAATCCAAATTTTAAAACTCAGACGCATTGTTCGTTTTTTTTAGCAAAAGTATCATATTTTTACAAGCAATAATGATGGAAATACTTGTACATTTATCATAAATTTCAATTTTTTTTATTCCTTTTGATGTGAAAAAAATATGAGAATATGGTTTTGATGTATAAAAACTTGATAGAGAATACATGGATATTTTGGTAGGTTTTGTAGGTATAGTGATATGTTTATAAAAGAAAAAATTATATTTAATTTCTCGTTTGTGTTTTCAAATTTCAATATCCGAACTGTATCAAAATTTTTGATAAAACAGCACGTGATGTGAATTTGTGTGTAATAAGCGCGTCTGTATTTTGAAATTCCAACAGCACGTAAAACATTTTGAGATTTCATAAGAGTGATTGTTCACTACTAAGAGCAAGAAGAGCAATCCTCTCATAAATGTTATTATTATTATTATTATTATTATTATTTATAAAACACAGAAAATATATAATTTGGAGAAGCAAATTAAAGCCCAACAAAATTCAAACAAAAATACTTCATCTGTCTCAAAATAAGTGTCATAGTTGACACTTTCACATAGATTAAAAAAATGTGATAAATAAAAGAGAGAGGGAGTGACAATTTAACCAAATTATTTTTATTTGTTATTGGTGTATTCTTATTATCATTAATGCAATGTGAGAGAAATAGTAAATTAAGAGTATTAATTAGAGGGTGCAATTCAAAAATAAAAATAAAAATTACATTGGGAACTAAAAATGACATTTAAGATAAATAATTTTTATAAACGTGACATTTATTTTGGAATAGAATGAGTAATAGTTTATAAGCCCAAAGTCCAACCATATCTCTAATAACATTTGTAATGCATTTTCTCTAGTCTTTTTAAAAATCTATTTTAAGTTGAATACATTAAAAATAGTTACAATAAGAATAAAAAGTTAAATATCTTACATTAATAATGATATATATCTTATTATAAATTAAATATTTATTATAGAAAAAATTAGTATTTTTTATTTTTTATCGATTGAAAAAAATTAATGGTTAAGATGTGGAATAAATATTAATAACTCATTCGTGAAATAAGAATATCTCATATATATATATATATATATATATATATATATATATATATATATATATATATATATATATATATATATATATAAGTCTAATTTATGTAAGTCTAATTTAGCAACATGCACCTTAGGGTGCATTTAACAAATTTTTAGTTAAAGCTTGCTAAAACACACCTTCATGAAAATAAATGGGTGTATTTTAACAAACTCTACTGGAATTTGCTAAAATCACCCACATATTTTTATGAATGTGTGTTTTAGCAACATACACTTTAAGGTGCATTTAACCATTTTTTTAGTTAATGGTTGCTAAAATAGACCTTCATAAAATGGTTGCTATGGTTGCTAAAGTTACTTTTATAATTTTGTTATTTACTAGAATACGTCAAATTTCTCTAATAAAAAAATTTTAAAAAAAAAAAAGAAGTAAATATATCTCTTATAAAAACTCATTTTTAATAGTTAGAAATCAAGTTATACTCTGAACATTATGAGCATGTAGGCTAATCTATCAGCACGTTTGTTTTTCTCTCTAAAAAAAGAGAGCGTTGAGAGCACTTAAATTTAGAGAGCATTTAAATAAAATTATTTTAGTGCCATATATTCTTTCTTTTCAAAGGAACAATTTAAGAGTTACCAATAGCCATATAACAGAAAGCAAAGAACCACTCTCTATCAAAAGCTTGTATAAGCCCTCATCCTTTGCATGCACAATTACCATCATAATAGTTGCAAACTCAACAAAAAGGGCATTGTTTCTACCAAAATTCAGAATGAAACAACTCACAAAAGTAGCTATAAATTTCCTTAAATGTTCTGCACAAGCTGCCAAAGATGGATTACCACATGTATTTGCATAATTTGAAGCCCCAAAAATGGTTGCACCGTTATCACAATGACAATGCAATGGTTAGATGCAAAAATCATCAATTGAGCTACAAGATAGAAAAATATAGCAATTGAAAGGAAGTTCTAAATTAACATTCAAGCAATAAAAATTCAAAAGCTATCTTACATGTAACCGAATAAGCACGTTTCAAAGGTTTGCTCTTTTATTTTTTCATAACCAAAAGAGTCATCAACCAAAGTTCTCAATATAACAGAATGGAAATTCCAAATACCTCAGCTCATCCTCAAAATTAATCATGAAAACATATAGAAAAAATAGAACATAACATATATCAAAATTTCCAAGTCCCAACAAAAATACGAGGCAAGGAAGTTATCAGGTAGAGTACAGTCCCAACAAAAATACGAGGCAAGGAAGTTATCAGGTAGAGTACAGATATACCCAGTACTGCACTGTGTGACACCGCTGCTACATAAAAGCTCATAAACTCAAATCTCTGGGTACCAAAAAACTTTTTCGACTCCACAAGTGTCACACCTCAAACACCGATAAGAACAAATAAATGACGCATATAGAAAATCGCCTTATTGCTGCTGCTAAGGCTTCTTTATTAGGTAGGTAGGAGAAGGTTTAGCTGAGGGAATAAAAAGCCGCAAAATTCTGTATTTTATATTTATTCATTCATTCTTATGAGAACTTCAGAACGGAAATCTGTACATATGTCATATGGGCCGGAGAAACGTTTGCCTCCATCTGTCAGGTTTCATCCTCCGGTTACTTTCAATGTTACGAGCCTTCAACATTCGCTCAACTTCTATTCCTGCCTGAAGACAAGATTGCAGCTTCTTCAAATGTCCACGGCATTGCTTGTGGTCGAAGCACTCGCCGCCATTGCTAATATTAATGTTGCTGTCTGAATGAGTGATTCTTTCATAAGGTGATAGCCACTTGGATTTTAAATATGTTAAAGATCTCCATGGAGGAAAATGCATAGAATTTTGTTGCAAAGAAGATCTAGTAGCTTCCTCCATTATTCCAAGAAACTGTTTCAGCCTAGTAAGGGAACCTATGTAAACGGACGGAAGCGAATTCAGTATCCTGTCATATGAATCAACAGCTCTAGCAATTTCAAAGTGGCTTCGAAAATCAATATCAATAATCAACCGCTCTGATTTCCCAGAGTTATTCTCGACCAGCACATCAATATATTCGTGATCACCTGTGCAACAAGTTTACGCACATACATTAGATGAAAACAAAAGCTGATAATAAGATCATGAACGAGTAATAGATTTGATACTAAAACTAACATTGTGTTAGTTTGGATAAAACAAGCACTTGTGAAAGAGACATATTTAAAAATGTATTAACGGTGATTATTTATGAGCTGCAATAATTGTAGTCCACTGTATTGAACTTATGAACTATATATGGAAGCATCAAACAGTACAGTTTAAATTGAAATTCTAAGTTAAAATAAACACAGCTTCACATATAAGTTGAAATTCAATTCTGCGTGTCAGTTTGTTCGATCCTCTCTAATTTAGCCTCTGCGTAAACATATATAAGCTTATAAGAACTTCTTTGCAAGAGAAGAATCATAAACTTAATATATCCAAGAAAGTATGCCATTTCACTCTAAAAAAATCAATGTAGATAATACAGTTTTATATTTAGCACGGCAAGCTAACCAATGGGGCAGCTTGATGAAAGTGCAGCTCATGAAGCAAAAGTAGAATCAATCACATAATTATAATATGGCATACCTCCAGGGATTATGCCAACACGCTGCCATTTAGATGTACAAACACCAGCATCATAGCCAGAAAGTCTCATCAACTTTGCCAAATAAAATCTGATGCAGCTAGCATAACATGGACCAGAATTCATCATTTCTAGGTTGGTCTCCTTCATTGACCGTATGAGAGAATGAACAATTGGGATCAAGTCGCTCTCATGTTGAGTCAGCGATCGCTTACAGATCTGCATCATAAAACGTCAAAGATAGTCAGGGAAGTTGTTAAAAACCCATTCATAAAAAGTTCAAGTCAGTAGGAAATCATTTATTTGTATAATTAAGGATAGAAAGGCAAATCTCCTTCTACTTTTTGTATCTTATTTGCTGTCAAACCCAAGTCTTGAGTTAAAATAATTGACAAAGGAGTAAAAACTGCTTCCAGTCATGCTCCTAGAAACAGGAGATTATGTGTTGAAATTCTCATTCAAACCCATTACTAAAATCAAAATAAGGAAAAGGAATTGAAAAGAACAATATTCGCAAACTGAAACATCCCATACAATTTATACAGACAACCACTACTGGTAAATTAAGTAGAGGATATGACCCTCAACATCAACATTTAATGTAATACAAACTAACCCAATAGACCAAAGCCATGTTTGAATAAATAACTTAATTAAGTGTTTATAGCATAAGAGTTTATCTTATAAGTGCATGTTGTATAACCTATTTTAATAACAATAGATAAAATATAGTCATTGTTTTCAAGTAGGCTTGTTTACATAAGCTATCATGAAGCACTTCTGTAAATAAGCTAAAAAAACAGCTTATGGGCATTTCATAAAATCTTTTCATAAGCTTTCCCAAACAATCTCACACGTGCTTATATCAACCGATAAGCTCAAGTAAGTGAATCCAAATAGGCACCAAATGAACACGCATACAACTTATTGTTATGTAGACTTCACAAACAATTCACAGCCAACTAAGAAAAAATTCAACAATCTACAAACAAGTACAAAACCAACCCTAGGGGGTTAGCATGGATGTTAAGGATATTTATGTATCTCCTCACTTAATATATGGCTCAAGCCTCAAACATTGGGCTACCACCATTGGAGTTATGACAAAAGTGGGAGGAGGAAGAGTAGTTAGGGAAGCTAGATCAATTAATTAGGGAAGCTAGCTTCCCTCATTCTCAAAGAAAATTGCCACAAAAGCTACAATTTCAAGCTTCAACTGTGATTGAAAACACTAAGCATTCTTTGATTACGTGTTTCATTTATGTTTTCTCGCGTCTCAAAGCAATTGCCGCAAAAGCTATAACTTCAAGCCCAACTCAACATGCATCTAAATGCCCCCAACGCAGTTCAAAACACAATAAATATCAAGGAAAATAACCTAAATCATGTTGCTGAACCTCAATATCTAAATATTGCAATCAATTCCTTTAATAGAGGCAAAAGAGAATGAGAAAAGCAACTTTATATTTATGAAGCATGGATACAAAAAACACATCGACTCTTACACCAATAATAATTTTAAAAAAATTAAATTAAATTAAATATAATCACAAAAGTCTGTGTCAATTTCGGACATTAACACACCAAATTATACATCTATAGAAATTAGAATCTATAGCACATATATATGAAGTTTTATTCTCCGAAATTGATAAAAATTAAAATTGAAAAAAAAAAAAAAAAAAGATTTCTAACTTCAGTCTTAAAATCCATTCAAACCAATTAATTAAATTAAAAAAAACAAATAATCCTAAATCGATAACAATCATAATCATAATTACCTGAATCTTTTCAGCAAGGTGCGCAAAATCAGATAAAGAAGATTCACTATCACTGCTACACCAAGACTCAGCCCCAAAGCTTCCTGCATTCTCTATGAAATCGTTAACCATATGCGCCAAATCATGTTCGCTCTCAAGGCTGAATTTCCCGATCGGACCACCGGCGGAGCCAACGCTCACCCAAAAATCACCGTCCGCCGCAACACAAACACTAACATCAATCCCTTCAACCTCAACGACGTCGTTTTCACCGCACCATTTCCTCATTTTTTTATCAACAAAAAAAATAATCAAAATTCTTCGGATACACACACGAATACGAATCCTCTGTACGAAATTCGATAATCCGATTGAAAACGAAATACAATTCGCACAATAGGATCAAAATTTCGAGAAAAAAATGTAATGATTCAATTCAATTTAATTAAATTATTTTTGTTTTCTGTGTATAGAAATTAATTTGAATTAAGTAATTGTTGTTTATGATTTTGATGTATTGGATAAGAATTGAGAATTTGAGAACAGAAAATTTGGCCTTTCGTTCGAGAAAGAAGAACGAATGGCAAATGAAAAAAGTGATTAGTTTTCGAAATGAAAGACTAAAGATTGGAAGTCCGTTTCATCGGGGAAGGTGAGGTGTGCGTATAAAAAGTTGGAGGTGAGGGAAATGACGAAGTTACCCTTATTGGTTGTTAAGTTTGGATTTTTGTCGCTTTGCTGATTAGCGTGTTAAATGTAAAAGAACAGGTGGAGGATTATGAGAAAGAATATACCTTGTTTTTGGGTTGAAATACATTCTGATTATTAATAGACTAAACTTAATGGATAAGGATAATGTATCAATGTTATCAAAGTTATTGAAATGAATAGATAAGGGTTAAATTAAAATTGAGATTGCTTAATTTATTATTTTATTTGAAATTCAACTCTTTAGTTTTTTTTTGTGGATGAGAGCTAGAGCCCAAAAAAAATTACAAAATAAGGAGGTTTTAGTTAAATCAACTACATATAAATTATGAATTTTTTGATAATACTTATCGAAAGACTAATGTTTTGCAAAATGTTTACTCTCAATATAGTAAGGTCATCTGCATATTTGTTGACTTTTGATAAATAAATATTATTTGAGTATTCAAATTGTGACTCAAAGCGTTTTTTATACTACACAACAAATTCATGGTGTCATTTTCTTTGCTTAGAACTTGGTAAATTTCCTTACGGTCGGTTTGAATAACCATTCTCTTGTAACCATTGACTTCGGCCATTCAAATACATTTCTAAATACCCCATAACTCTACAACAAAAATGAAGAATCTCCATAAGCTCTCTGCAAGGTCTCACTGCCAAATACCATGCTTGTCTCTAAATATTAATGAGTCATCATTGAGGGGAAAGCATACACATTGGGTCAAACACTCACCTAAATGTCAAAAACTTGTTCCAAACAAGTGAGAGAGACACCACATATTCATCTAAAACTTTAAGATTTTGAGTGAATATTTGGTGTCACTCTTAAAGAGATGTGTTGCTCATAAAGGAAAGACCCCAATGTTAAAATGCTCCCTCTTGAACCCCCTGATTTGATAGCCCCAAGAGTGGGGGAGATTGTTGAGTTTCAACTGTGGAAGTGTTAAAGTCCTACATCGACTAGGAATGGAGGAAATGTTAGGTTTATAAGAGAGGTGACCCATACTCCATTGCCTTAAGGTTTTGGGTGGATATGTGGTGTCAAGATCTCTTGTAAACCCAATATTTCCTCAATTCCTAGTCGATGTGGAACTTTAACACTTTCACACTTGAAACACAACAAATACACCACCACACCCTGAGCCACTCAATCATCTTCAAGTCTAATCCATTGAACTTGTCTTAGAACTCTTGGCATGATCATAGTCTTATTTGTCAAAGTTATGTATGCTGATATTGGTGAACTTGCAATAGTATATCATTCTCCATATTGTAAGGCATTACATAGTCCAAGATGTGCATTCTTTGATTGCGTCAATACCATATCGTATGACATGATATTGCACAAATCAATTGCCAATACTCTTGATCCTCATTGATGCATAAGTTTTTATTCATGCATAAGTTTTTATTCATGTTGAGCTTCACCCATTCCTACAAGGTAAGATTAAAGAAAGCCTCCCTGTATGTGCTCCTCACTAGATTCATCCATACAACTATAGTGCAATCTCTCAAGTCATGAAGAGTAGACTCCTCCATATTTGGGCAATCTACACATTAGGGATTACCAAACCTGCGGTGTTTAAGGAACTGTTTTGTCTTGATGCCATTGTGATGAACAAGCCAGATGAAGAACATGACTCTTTCAGGAGCTCTAATTTTCCAAATGCTACTCCATTGCTCCATATTCAAACTCACATTGTGAGAGTTGATGTTGTTAAATGCACTTGAGATTGTGAAACATCCATTACTCGTTTCACTCCAATTACAAGATTCATCACCATACTCTATCCTTGGGGTATAATTGAGAGGAATTTTTCTATGACACCTTGAGTAAAAAAGACTTCTGAGCAAACTCCAATTCCACTCTCCACTAGCTGTTGTAAATTCTGCAATAATATTGCTACTATGACTAGTTGCATTACTATTCATGAAATCCTTCAGCAAAATACCAGAGGCTAACCAACAATCATCCCAAGCTCGAATTCTTGTGACATTCTCTACTGGACAAAAAGTCATGTCGTTAAGAAGGTGCAACTCTTCTACTATTTTCATCATAATCTGGAACTTCTTATTTTAATTTCAAACAAATTTGATGCTTTTTTATCTTTAGTTATTAAAAGTTTTTGTTTTTTGTTTTATATTTTTTTCTAAAAATTAATTATATACCTTGTTTTTAATGACAAAGAATTTATATTTATATTTTTAAAATTTTACAAAAATTTATAAATAATAATTTATCTCGCTTCTTAATTTTGAATGAAAAATGTTAGAGATAATCAAAACTATTTGAAATGAAATAAAAATATTAGTTTAGTAAATTAGACAAAATAAAGGAGAAAATTTAATTAAAAAAATTCAATTATATTATTTTAAAATAATATTTAATTAATTAAAAATAATATCTTTTAAAACTTTTTTATTCTTACAATAAATTTTTTTGAAATGTAATTGAGGAAGACATTTTTTTATCACTTTGAGAATACTAAATAAGATTAATTACTTCCTTAATATGTGTCATTTTCAATGTATTATATTTTTAATAAAAAATATTTATTGTATTATATTATTGGAATTTGAATCAATAAACATTACATTTTTAGTAAGATTTTTTTGTTTATATGGAATTGAAGGGAATATTCTTTTCATTTTCCATCTAATAGATTCATCTCTTTTTTTTTAATCAAATAAACCAACACATGTTCTATATTATTTGATGCAAAATTTCCATATATGACTCGGTCAATTTTCAAAATCAAATAAGAGGGATGCAAAAACTTAGATTATGCCAAATTACAAATCAATTTAAAGAATGGACGTAGTTGAAGATAACACGCTAAACCATACATTTAATAGGTCCACAGGGTGGTCCTATGTACTTTCTTCTCCTTCCTTTCTTCTTTCTTATTTCCTACAAGTTACTTCTTGGATGCTTTTCATTAGTACTATTTATATCCTAGACCAACTAACATGTGTACGGTGTAATCTACATGAGATTAGATTAAGCATTTTTAATAAAAATAATATTAAAATTTTTATAAGGCTATTTAATTAAAAAGTAGTAAAATACTAGTGTAAAATGTAAAGTTCTTTTTGTTGATGTGTTGAAAATCACAATATAAATTGTTCATGGTGATGCGTTAATCTAAATTTTATTTTAAAAAACAATAGAAATTTTCTATAGCTCAACATAATGAATAATGTATTTTTTTGAAACTTGAAAATTGAATTACAATTAAGGTTGTCATAATCAAGTTGTTACTTTAATCGTTTTGTTTTTGTAAAATTGAAACGTAAAATTATAGAATTTACATTATATTAAAATAATATTAAAATCATAGAATTTACCTTGATGCTTTCTCTTAGGACATATTGGATATTTGGATGTCATACTCTGAAAATCAACCGCCCAAGATTTCATTTTTTTCCGCTAGGCCTGGCTTCTTAAGGACCTTTCAGACAAGGTAATTGGTTTTTACAAGCACTTTATGACCTTGAAAATAGGGTATGAGCTTCCTCGTTGTGACGATCAAAGTTAGCTTCTCGATCTTCTAATAACGTATCTCAACTCCTTTGAACATTTTGCTTACGAAATACACAGGCCGCTCTGCCTTGTTTGTCTGTCGGACGAGTATTGAACTCTTCGAGTGGTTTGTGACCGAAAGGTAAATGAGTAGTGGCGACCTTGCTCTTGGGTGAGTTAGGATATGTGGCAATGTAAGGATGGCTTTTATTTTGGAGAACGCCTTATTACATTCCCCAGTCCACTCGAACTTCTCCTTCTTTTTCAAGACGACAAAGAAAAGAAAGGCCTTGTCGCCCGCACATGATAGGAAACAAGATAGAGCGTTGAGATGGCCTATTAGTTGTTGGACTTCTCTAACATTGGTGAACCTTCTTACGTCGATGATGGCTTTACAATTATCTAGATTTACTTCAATGCCCTTCTTTGTTAACATGAAGCCAAGTAACTTTACCTCTTGCACCCGAATGGGCATTTGGCGAGATTCAGACACATTTATACTTCCTTGCTGATTACAGGACATCCTCTAAGTCCGTTGCATTAATATTCCTTTCTGAGGTCTTCACTATCATGTCGTCGAATTAACATATACTTTTGCATTTTTAGGCTTAAAAGGTCCAATTCCCCTCCCTCCCCCTGCCCGCCCGCCCCTCGCATTTATGTGAGACGGGTCAAAGTTTTAGACTCGTACCCTCAACTATACATATGCACCACTTGTTTGATGCTTTCTTTACCAGGACCATGTTGGGTATTTTACTTCTATGATGAAACCAACACTTGCTAACTTACTTGCCTCCTTGTCGATGGCGACTCTCTTCTCCTTGCAAATTTTTTGCTTTCTTTGAGACACTGGTCTCACAGAGGTGATGACAACAAGAAGATGACACACCACTTTATTATCTACACATGGCATGTTGGAGGCGGCCTATGAGAACAAATCGACATTTCTCATGAGTTAGGCGACTAGTTCACGCCCTACTTCTTCAAAAATCAAGATGCATATCTTTGTTATTTGGTGAGCCAAAGGACTTATTTAAACCTCACTACTACGAAAAACACATTTAACCTCAGTTTTAAATGTGAGGTAACGAATTACTTCATAAAAAGTGTGTCACTTAACCTCTCAATATTCGTTCCATCAACGGTAATGTGTAAAGTTTATGGATTTGATCCCTAGGGATATCCTTTTTAAAAATTTTAAATGGCGAAAAAATATTTCTCCTCATTTTTGACATTTAATCGATGGGTAAAACACGGTTGACTTTAGTATATCTAATATGGATTGGTTATTTCGCTAAGCTATAAGTGAACATATAACTTTTCAATTTGGTTTACAAAATAATTATATGAACAGTTATGTTATATTTGAAGAACAACTTACACTAATCAATGATTTTCGAGCATCATGTAACTCATCATTCATTACATATTCTTTAATGGTCAGAATCTCTTCAATGTTTCAAGTTTTTTTATTCAACAATTCATTTTTTAGTAATTCATTCTTGAAAAGATAAAATTTGATGCTTTGCAAAATTAACAAGTATGAAGAAAGTTGAACGAAAACTAGAAGTATTGGAGATATTTTAACCATAAAAGAACACGAGATGAATGATGAGTTACATAATGCTAGAAAAAATATCAATTAGTGTAAGATCTGTTTCAAATACAACATAATTTTTCATACTATTATTTCTAAAATCAATTTAATAGGTTATATGTTCAAAGAGGGGTTAGTGAAACAAACAATCGAGATTAGATATAATAAATTTAACTGTATTTTTTGTCACAATAATGTCCTCTTGTCATGTTTGATGGAACAAGATGAAAGCTGCACAAAGAATCAGAAAAAACATAATCTCAATATCAATCTCAAACTCAAACTAAAAAACAACAACTAAAATACATCATATAGTTTTTCATAACTTTGAGAAGTAGAATAACTAAGCAATAACAACAATAACATCAACTCAAAAACAACAATTAACATTAAACAACAACTAAAAAAACAATCTCTCAACAAAATACAACCACTTCAACAATAAACCTATAACATCAATCTCATTTTAAACAATAACAACACGATTAAACCTCTAGGGTTTTGGGTTTCAACAACAACTACAACAAACAACAACAATAACTACAAACAAAAACAACATTAATGTAACATGAGTAGTAATGTTTGACGTACCAGATATGTGAAGAATAAGTGGAAGAAATAATTTAGATTATTCATTCTGCCAAGTATCGAACGCGAGCCCTAAACATAAATCATCTTCGTATTGAGGATGTTAGGCAAGTGAAATTGAAAGCTACAAGATATATATATATATATATATATATATATATATATATATATATATATATATATATATATATATATATATATATATATATATATATATATATATATATATATATATATATATATATATATATATATATATATATATATATATATATATATATATATATATATATATATATATATATATATATTAGAGAAACAATTTCACTTTAGTTGGAAAACATATTTGAGGTGTAAAGTGACTTATTTTTGGATTAAAAATAAAATATGTAGGAAGACATCACTTTTAATAAAATAAGAAGATAAACTGAAGTTGTTGGGATTTGAAGCACCTACCTTGAATAAGTTTACCCCTCGATTTTCACCTAAAATTAACGAAAAATACTGCATATTTTTAAAAGAAAAAAATGGCGTTTCCAGTAATTATATCTCAGTTTTTAGTTACGTGAGGTGAAATTGTAGCCATAAAACTTATTAGTTATAATAGTGCCTCCTTAAGATCCTCGATGGCGTGAGTTGTAAGAACAAGAATTGTATCTGCAAATAATCTATAGGTTTTGATGATAACAATGGAGTATTTATGAAAGAACTATTTTATGTTCTGATGTTTGTTTCTGTGCAAGACCATGATTATTGAAGTTATCAGATCAAACAAACATTATCAAGATGTGCGTTGAAGATCTTATGCGAGTTATTATATGTAACACAAACCACAAGCATATTGAAGAAGCGAGTACGCTGAAGATCCAAGGATGTTTGATATTATTGTTGCAATGCTCCTATGAATTTCGTTATGAGAGTGGTTCTAACTCTGAATCTGGCGAAGATTATGAAGGTATAATCTTCAGAAGAACCAAGTGCAGAAAGACTCTGAAGACTTAAGGATCCTAAAGATTGAAGTTTTGAAGACTGAAAGTTCTGAAGATAAGTGCTGAAGTTTCAAAGACAAGGTTCTAAACAATCAAGTTCTGAAAACTAAAGACTTCATTATCTGGAGATTCAAGTATCATGACTCTACTCATGCTTAAATCTTTTGTCATCAAAAGCCTTTGTAGTTCATAAGACAAATGTTTCCTTTAGCGATGATAAGTACACAATAAGAAAAAACTCTATCCCACTACCTCTCCACTAGTTTGAATTGTGGAAAAAGGAAATACGAGACAATACTACTTTCAATCATTGTGTAACGTCTCTTTTTGAATAGCCAGTTGTTCTTCAACGACTCTATTTTTCTTGGCTATATAAGGAGAGAATCACATGCTTAAAGATGTTGTTGATTTGGTGTTCGATGTTAAAATGGAAGTCGTCATTGTTGAAGCACAACCTAACCATCAACCAGTATAATAACAACAAAAACAACTATTGTTTAAATGGTTCTTGAATCAAGTTGTTGATTATTATAAGATAATGAAGATGGTCATGAAGGTTTTAATTACAAATCCACAACATGAATGTTGTGCTCTGAAGTGATCAATGAATTAGATAGAGCAAAGGCTATTGTCCAGAATACTCTAAGGTGAATCAAGATGAAGAAGTTTTTCTCTTTGCTACATCAAGATCAACAAATATTTCAGAAGCTTATGAAGAAGAAGACGTAAACAATTCAAGTGCTTTGGGTTGTTGTTTGCGAAAGAAGCTACTTGAAGAAAAGAAGACCACACATTAAAAGATACAACAAAATGTAATATTCTTAGTGGGTATTAGGATCTTCTGATGTACATAATTGAGTTTACACATACTTGTGTAGAAGCGTTATACGGTAAACAAACCTTGTAAAAACAAACAGTTGTTTGTTCTTTCTAAAGGACCAGTTGGTCAGAAGCTTTAGGAAGGTTCTCAACAATTCTTCTAAAGGACTACTTGGTCAGAAGCTTTAGGAAGGTGTTGTATTCCTCAAAGGACCGGCTAGGTCATAAGCTTTGGGAAGACTAAGATGGTAGTCCTAGTGGTGGTTAGTCACATCAGTTGTTTGTACAAGTTGTAATCAATTTGGTTATAATGGATTAAGTCCTTGAGTTCAAGGCGAAACCACCTTGGTAGGGTGGACTGGACTAGCTTGAGGGTTTCTCAAGTAAACTAGGATATATCATGTGTTTATATCAAATTGGAGCTTCTGGAATATTTTCTAGAATATGATGTTAATTGAGCTTCTTGGGTCTATCAAGACTTGCTTGATATCCTAGTTATTTTATTATACAGTTTGACCATGAGGTCGTTGTCATGAGGGTAAAGTTTAATAGAGTCACTGTTAGAGAAAATGATCATGACCTCTGGTCTTCTCCTCCTGGCTTTGGAGAGGCTTGAAATATTACGTTTGTAGTCAACACCTACCTGACGTATTTCCTCCAAGAGAAGTTGGAACTTCCTCTGTTGGCAAAACCTCTACAATGGTGTTAACCATGAAGCAGGGATCTTTCATGGCCACTGTTAGAATAGAGCATTGAAAATGGAAGGTTTGGCCACAATCAATTTTATTAGAGCCCCACGGTGGGCGTCACTGTAATTGCTAAAAAGTACAGATGTGTGACACCTCTGTACTGTTAGGGGTGGCTAGAGGCTTTGTAATTTGTGGTGGTTTAGGGTAAGTTCATTGTGGTGAGATGCCCTGTTTTAAGGTGTTTTATGTGGTGAGAGAGCATGCTCACAAGGATGAGAAGTTCTCTATTTCAGGGATATTTTATGGTGAATTCATAATATCCTGCTCAACCCTCAGGTTGAGGTATTAATAGAGGCTTATGGGTCTAATTTAAGATTTCTTGGGAATTGTAATCGCCCACCTTGTAATAATAGTGAACCGTTTAATTTCTAATTACTGCATTATCACCAAGACATGTTATTTTTTCATGTTTTCCTACATTGGGTGAGTAGAAGTGTCGTGGGCGATAGGGCTGCATCACCCTTTGTTGGTTTCCTCGCCCCTTATGGATCCTTCACAAATATATTACTACAAAATCTATCAGATCAGTCTATTTTAATAAGTATATATAATTTTCTTAATGTTATTATTATATTTCATATTTTAAAATATTATATAAAATATAAAACAATTAGTTTAAAAAACTTGTAAAAATAGACTAAAAAATAACCTATAGACAATATAGTAAATTATTTTTATAAATTTTCTCAAATAAATAATCTCACAAAATTTAAATTATTATTAGTTAAATTTGAACAAACCAATATAAATAAACTTTTGAGTGTCATTGATTTACTCTGTTAATTAATTTAAATAATAATTAAATTACTTCTTTATATATATAAATGAAGGGTATGTTTGGTAAAAATAGCGGTTGACTGATAAGCTATATGATAACTTATAGCTTATGACTGATGGCTGATGACTGATGTCTTATAGCTTATAGCGAATGATTGAGACTGATAGCTTATAAGCTAATTGAAGTGTTTGGTAAAATTAGCGGTTCAATTAACTTATAAATGTAAAATGACATAAAAAATATTTAATATATAATTATTTTATTTTAAATTAAAATAAATTATAAGAGTTAAAAATGAATTTTAATTAAAATAATAAGAATAAAAAAGAAGAAAAAATAATAAGTTATAAGACATAAGCTAAAACGCTATTTGAAATAGCGTCTGAAAAATAAGCTATAAGTTAGTAAAATAAGCTATAAGCTCGTGATGAAAAGACCGTTATCAAACGGGTCTAAATTATCAAATGAGCTTATAAGACATAAGACATAAACTATAAACTCGAAAACATATCTTACCAAACAGAGTCGAAATAGATTTTAAATAAAATAAAATATGAATTAGGCTTCCGAAAAATTCAAATTCAAAGTTAACAATAAATCTACTATAAACTTAGTCTTTGAATTTTTTATTGATGGAGAGTTACCCTTTCCATCTTTAATAACAACACAACAAACATTAATTAGGGTGGCGTCCCAGGCAGGCATGGAGTCTAAGTAGAGCGATTCCGGAGAACCTAAACTTTAAGAGAATAGGGGCAGAGCAGAATGAAGAGTTAGAGAATTTTCGGAGGCAGAAGTTCGAAGAGCGGTATGGGAGTGTGACAGTGACAAAAGTCCGGGACCAGACGGAGTGAACTTTGGATTTGTGAAGGAATTTTGGGACGAAATCAAGCAAGACTTTATGAGGGTTTTTGCGGAATTTCACGAAAACGGTAAGGTGGTGAAGGGTGCTAACAGTTCCTTTATCGTGTTGATTCCAAAGAAGAGAAACCCATTGCAAATCTCAGAGTTCAGGCCAATTTCGTTAATTGGGTGTATCTACAAGGTGATTTCTAAGGTCCTTACTAACAGAATAAAAAAAGTGATTGGAATGGTTATATCAGAGCATCAGACAGCATTCATAGCAGGCCGACAGATCCTGGACGGGATTTTGATTGCTAATGAATTGGTGGATGAGGCTAAAAGAAGGAAAAAAGAATTGCTAATGTTTAAAGTCGACTTCGAAAAAGCCTACGACTCGGTGGATTGGATATTTCTTGATCACGTGATGGGAAAGATGGGGTTCCATGATAAGTGGAGGAGGTGGATTGCTGAGTGCCTTAAAACCTCATCTGTGTCAGTACTCGTCAACGGCAGCCCGACTAAGGAAGTGAGAATGGAGCGAGGGTTAAGGCAAGGAGACCCTATTTCACCATTTCTTTTCCTTATTGTTGCTGAAGGATTCAACATGCTAATGAAAAAGGCGGTGGATAGCGGCAAATTCAGAGGATTCAAATTCGAGAAAGGAGAAGAACGATTTACTCACTTACAATATGCGGACGACACTCTAATAATAGGGGAAAAGAGTTGGTCAAATATTCGTATAATAAAGGCAAATCTCTTACTGTTCGAAGTAATGGCTGGGCTAAAGGTGAACTTCAACAAGAGCAAAATAGTGGGAATTAACATCCATCAAAGGTGGCTTGAAGAAGCAGCACAGATCATGAACTGTCAAGTGGGCTCTACCCCATTCAAATATCTTGGTATCCCAATTGGGGCCAATTCAAAGAGATTAGAAACATGGTACCCGGTGATAGAAGTGGTTAAAGCAAGACTGTATGGATGGAGGAATCGCTTTCTTTCATTTGGTGGCAGAGTAGTGATATTAAAATCAGTCCTTACTGCGCTTCTGGTATACTATCTCTCATTCTTCAAGGCTCCGACAGGTATTATTTCTAAACTTGAATCTATTTTTAAGCAGTTTTTGTGGGGCGGGAGCGAGAACGAGAGGAAAATCAATTGGATTCAATGGGATAAGGTATGTAGGCCTTTAGATGAAGGGGGATTGGGTGTTAGAAACCTGAAAGCTTTCAATCAAGCTCTTTTAGGTAAATGGAAATGGAGAATTAAATCGGAAAGGAACGGTATGTGGTACAATGTATTGATAAACAAATATGGTAGGCTAGATGACCTTAGTGAATTTACGAGGAATAGAGTGTCACAGTGGTGGACTGATGTGGGTGGTATCGATATAGGTGAATGGGAAAATTCTAGTTTCTTCTCTGTTAAAGAAACTTATCGGGATATGCTCGAAAGTGTTCCTAACCAAGCTAACCCCTTATGGTCTAAGGCTTGGAATAAATACATACCTTTGAAAGTCGCTAGCCTAGCCTGGAGGTTGTTTCAAAATAGATTAGCGACGAAGGACAATCTTCTTAAAAGGGGAGTCATTGGGAGAGATTCGCTCAACTGTGTCGGGGGTTGTGGGTGTGAAGAATCATTATCTCATCTGTTTTTCGAGTGTAGCTTTGCTTCAGGTCTGTGGCAGGATGTGTGCAAATGGTTCAGGATATGTTCAGCATTCCATAGAGAAGGAACAATGCATTTCAACCAGTTCGAAGGGCTGCTTGGAGGCGGAAAGGAAATAGTGTCCAAAGTCAGTGTGGTTTGGTTCGCGTGCGTATGGAACATATGGAAAGTTAGGAATGACAAAATGTTCCGCAATAAGGAGATAGATTCTGGAAAGTTACTCGAGGATGTTAAAGAACAATCACGCAGATGGTTGTCCACAAAATCAATGAACATGAAAGTGAACTTAGCCCAGTGGTATGTAAATCCCAGGGTCTGTCTAGGATGTTCAGAGTCATAACATAAATATGATAGCTGTAGGACAACCTCTTTGGCCTTAGTATCTTTGGGGTTATATGGTTGTCTCATATCACAGGGGCATAAGTCGGAGCTGCTTCGCCTTCCTCTTCTTGTAAGGCTTCCGGAATTTTGAAACCACGTGGCGGTGTTAGATGGTGGCTTTTGTCACTGAAGTTTCATATCCTAGGGCAGGTTGTTGGGTCGTCGGTGTTTGATCTGGAGCTTTGAATGCGCTTGTTGCTGAGTTTGTAACACTGGTTCGGGGATGGAGATGTTTTCCGTGTGTCACCGTGTCTGCCGCCAAAGAGAGTACATAGTTTCGGGGCTGACACAGCTGTTTCATTATTAGCATAGCTTGTTATGTCGCGGCGGAAAAATACATTGCTGCTCAGCTCTAGGTGGTCAGATTTAGGGGCTTTGAGTTGAATCTGGAGGTTTGCATATGCGATCCAGTCGCTGCACCAGCGTCGGAGTCTGCTTAATTCGTGTGGCAGCATATCGTAAGGCAGGTTCCTCGGTTGTGTGTGGCAGCATTATATCTGTTTGGAGGGAGTGGTAAGCAAGGTTGGGTGTTTAGCAATTCCAGCTCATCTATGTTGGTAGTGAGTCTCGGTGTTTTGGTGTCGACAGAGGGATACGAGTAAGGAACCAGAGTCTCTGAACTCTCATCAAATCTTGAGAAGCCTAGCTTTTGGAGCAAGTCTGTTTTAGTGTTGGTGTTTTTTAGTTATGATCCTTCAATTTGTAGGTGTAATTGCTATAATTTAATACTGTTTCATGGTGATTATGGTTCTGATATCTTCACTGTGCAGCTGGTCTGTGGCTGCATTCCATGCTTGATATCATACTTTTATGCTGTATGGAAATTGGCATGTCTCATGCCTTTGGTAATGGAATTGTTTTTTGCTGTTTCAAAAAAAAAAAAAATTAATTGATTTATATTAGGTAGGTCCATGGATTCATAATAATTGAGGCAAATTTCATTTCAACAGCATTAGATTGCAATACAGACGAAACCAAAGGCTACATCTGTCATGACTATTAAAAGATTCTGGATTTCGCTATTTATCTATTATTTATTTATTGTTATCGGTGTATTTATATGAGATAAGTAAGCTACTCCATTTAGTTACTATTTTTTTTAATTGAAAAGTGATGTATAATGTATTTAGTCTTAAATAGTGATAGAATATATTACTATTCAATAAATTTAAAAATAAAAATTTATTTATAATAGTGATAAAATATAATATATTTTAATAAGTAAATCATATTAATGTGTTTCATCAACATATTATTTATATTTATTTTTTATAAATAAATAATAAACAAATAGAGATAAATAAAATAACTTTTAATTCTATTAGAACTATTAAAAATTAGGGGATGGCTAATTATAGAAAAGAAATTGTTAATATACTAATTAGTTGATTAATCTATTATAAACACACACAAGTGAATAAATATTTCAATTTAAATTACTTTGCCAAATCCCAAATGTATTTACTAAATTTGTTGGTTGTTTTTTAAAATATGATTGGACATAACTCAACTCTATAAAATTAATTTATAGGGTGAGAATCCATATATTAACCGATGTAAGATTCTTAATACACTTTCTCGCGTCTAAGACTAAATAACTGGAGCGTGGAAATAAATAGTGGGTAATTCAATAGCGATAGCAAAAACCTAATAGTAGGTGGTGTAATAAATCTTAAACGAGACTCTAATACCTTAATAAAAAAATATGGTTGGACCTAACTCAACAATACACAACCGATCAGCTTGTAGGGTGGAGATCTATATATTATCTGATGTGAGACTATTGTTCTGTCAAAATTAAAAATTTGATGATAAATCAATTAATTGTTTTTTATTGTTTTTTTTTCTTCAAACTATTTTTTTTTTTTTACGTTCTTCAATTATGAGTTATTTAACTCGTTTAATGAATGTCAAGTAGAGTATGAAATTTTTTTAATGAGCAACTAATTTTTTGGGTACAATTATGAGCTATTAAATTAAAAATTGAATAAGTAAAATACTCCTACAAATATATAAGAAAAAAAATTGCGAATATAGACTTAATTGATTAAATTTGTGTGTTAATGAATCAAAAAAAAAAATTGCTTCATTTTAAGCACCACCTAACTTTGTTTGTGATGTATGTCCAATTTGGATAAGCATTCTCTATCATATCACAATAGAGATTCTGTGTTTAAACTTTATTAGTAGTGCAGAATCTTAGATGCCATTTTAAATATTAGGTCACTTTATGTCCTTCTTGTTTCATCTATCATGACTTATAGCCAAAGACTTGCCTTTGTTTAATTAATGGATAAATTTGGACCATGCTTTTGGTTCTACAATTAATCCATTGTACTACATCCATCTTACAAACTAGTACTTCTTCCACCTTAAATTGTAGGGATCACAACGATTAAAGACAAAAGCGGATTTATGAAATCATCAGAATTCGAATTTAAATTCAAAGGCTATTCAGATGACAAAATAACACTTACGCACATATTTGTTGAGATTGAGTTTTTCCACCCGAAGCGGAATTCGTGGCAAAATACATAAAATACAACAATGACATTGAAATTTTCCATCAATCCAAATGGGTGGAAAAACACAGTAAAATTAAAATATATTTAGGACATAAATTACAACAACAACATTAAAAAAAAACAAAGTAGAATTATATATATTTAGGGCATAAATTACAACAACATTAAAAAAACAACGTAGAATTATATATATTTAGCGACACATATGTAGTTTCAGGTTTAAGCGGGTGTGATTTCGGGTGTGAATTTCACACTATTCAATACCGCACTCGAAATATCGGGTGACACCCGAATCCAAACCCAAACCCAATCAACTCGATGTTCATCCGTTGACTCGAATTTAGGTGTAGATCCGGTGAGTTTGGATCTGTCTGCCATCCATACTAAATTGTATAAAGTCACATTATTTTTATTCATAATTTTTAAATCGGATTAATATATCTTTATTCATAATTTTTTAAAACTTGATTGAATGTTTTTAAATCGGATTAAAACCCTAGCCGAAATCAAGTTGAGGGAATTATGATACATTTGTAAACAAGACCTCCGAAAATTGTGACTTGTACCTGTTATTATCAATTTATAGGAAACCAAATTCGTAATTATCAAGCTATTAACAAACATAAACTCAAATCTAAAGTGCAACACTAGGTCAGAATTGCAAATTGTCTATCAAAATTAATGCTGCCAAAGCTGAATGTGTTGGTTCGGTTGGTGGGTACTTCCAATGCCAATGTGACGACTTTTTTAATGAGTAATATTCACTCATATTTTTTGTAACAGTTTTTTATTATTGTTTCTTAAAAATAAATCATTTAACGAACATATTAATTATTATTTTTTTTTCAATCCAACATTGATATTATTATTTAATCTTGACTAAGTATGTAATGTCCTTTTTTTTTAAAGGCCTGGGTATGTAATGTATTGTTTTAGTCTTAACAAACAAATGTTTTGAATTAGTCTCGTAGTCTTGCAATTACAGCTAGATATTCTCTCTATAATGTGGGTCTCAGTTCAAAACTACAACACTTAATTTTTTTAATATTAAGGGTATGTATGATTTAACGGATAGAAGAAATTTTAATATAGAAAAGGAAATGAAAAATATTTTAGTTAAATGTGTGTTTGGCTCAAAAAAGGATAGGGAAGGGGTGTAAATTTTTTTAAATTAAATACTACATATATTTGATTTATAAGGTTAGAGAAATTTTAAAATTATTTATATTTTTATTCTTAAAATTCGAATATTCATGTTAAGGAAAATAATGAAGGGAAGTGTTTGACATTTATCCAGAATATTATTAATAATACAAAAGATATTGACTTAGCTCCCAAAATGACTTTAAGGTCAAGTTTGTTAAGCGTCAAGCTAATTGTGTTGCCCACAATTTTGTTAAGGTGGCCAATTCTTAATCTTGAAGCACAATTTTTTATTGGATTTTTTTATGTATTAAATAATTTTTAATGAATGATATGACTTGATTTTGCTTTTGTAAAAAAAATACAAAAGATATTGAAGGATAAGATACATTTTATACTTTTTTATCATACCAAACATTATATATGAAAGGTTCAAATGATTGAAACAAATAACAACCATAGATGATA
This sequence comes from Vicia villosa, assembly GCF_029867415.1. NCBI lineage: Eukaryota > Viridiplantae > Streptophyta > Magnoliopsida > Fabales > Fabaceae > Vicia > Vicia villosa. The sequence goes on along the minus strand of NW_026705151.1, from coordinate 758,111 downwards.
ATATAAAAATTGGGCAGAACATGAGAATGCATGTGGATAGAGAAGAGCCCTCTAGATTCTAGTATGATTATTGAGCAAGAAAAGGAGACCCCATTCCATTATTTTTGGATGAAGACAGAAGGAATCTTTTTGGTTTAAATCCAAAACTGGCTGTACAAGGAAATTTACAAGACATGATGACAGATCATTTTAGGTTATTTCTAGATGATAGGATGGACATTTGGCAAAGGTAGGACCATTTGTTTAAAGATTCCAGCTTTTGAACAGACACGTTAATTAAAAGAGACAATGACAACGTTGGCTTCCATAAAGAGTACTATTATTTTATAAATTAAATTAAGGTTGGCTTTATGACGGCTGATTTTAATAATAATAATAATAATAATAATAATAATAATAATAATAATAATAATAATAATAATAATAATAATAATAATAATAATAATAATAATAATAATAATAATAATAATACATTCATGTTATTATTATAATAATAATAATAATAATAATAATAATAATAATAATACATTCATGTTACCGTGGACCATATGCTATTCCATTAGAGCAACCTAGAAAAAGTAAGAGATTTTAGTTCAACGGCGACACTGTCTTTTGCCATACGTTATTGACTTTCAAACAGGTTAGTATAAAACAGTTCAATACGTTAATTACAACAAAAAAAAGTATGAACATGTAGTATGGTTTGGTTTTGACAAGCTGGAACTTAGTCTGTGTTTGAAAAATGATTAAAGTCGTAATAGAAAAATAGATAAAATGATCCCGTATTCTTTCTTTAAGTTTGATATTTGATATTTGATTTTTAAAGTTGATTCTTTCTTTATGTTGTGCTATATTCTCTTTAAACCGTTAGACTTTATGTTTTGTTCATCTTCTAATCTTTTTAATTAAATTTATTAAATATTAAATTGTAATTTATAGTGTCGAATAATGTGTGTCGAATTAGATTTGATTTAGTTGCACACGAATTTGATTTGATTTGATTTAGTTCTAAAATAACTAATTTCGGCTTTTATAGTTTTTAGTTTTTGCCTTAGAGAGCAAGCTAACCTAAATCTATAAATAGAGGGAGTAACTCCTATTTTAGTAATCAAGTTGTATTCACGGAATTTGCAGTTGCAAGTGAATAAGAAGTTTTCCATAGTTTGTGGGTAGAGAGAAACTTTGCAGAAAATCATTGTCTTTCTTTCTTTCATTTTTTTCATTGTCAATGTGTGGTAGTAACAATCATGTATTCTTGTTCATCAATATTGATAAAAATTCATCATAGATATTGGTGGATTTTCAATATTTATTATCAGAGCTTCGGTTAATCGATTCAAGGCAAGAGAATGGCGATGTTAATGAATCATTCGAATGAGCATTTTCCAACAACTCTTCCAATTCTAAAAGGAGATGACTATGAGAATTGGGGCAAGCAAATGAATATTGTGTTTTGCTGTCAAGATCTTTAGGATCTTGTGAAAGAGGGGATAGAATCGCTTGTAGAAGACGTGATGGAAGAACAAAAGACTACACATATAGAATTGAAGAAGAAGAATTATAAAGCTCACTTTATAATTCATCAATGTCTGAGTCTAGATAATTTTGAAAAGGTTAGTGATATAGAATCTGCAAAAGAAGCTTGGGAGATTCTTGAAAAGTCTTTTGGAGGTGCAGAAAAGGTGAAAAAGGTGAGGTTACAAACTCATAAGAGAGCGTATGAATTGCTTCAGATGGAAGATAGTGAAAGCATAATTGATTTCTTCGCTAGAGTCACGAAATTGGTGAATCAAATCAAGGTATGTGGAGAAGCAGTGGCGGAGTCAGAAAAATTATAAAGCCTGGGCAAAATTTTAAAAGGCCGCAATTTCAAATTGTATATAATATATAAATAATCATCGATCAAAATAAAAAAGACTTGTCATTTTGTAAGTATAGTTAAAGTAAAAGAGATAAATATAACCTTACAATAGCATGTTAGCTAAAATCACGAGGCAAATATCGTTTTCGAGATTTTTTTTGTGGTGAATGTTTGAATAATATCAATATCATCAAGTGACTTGAATATCTTCTACTCGGTGTAACATACCATCAAGTCATTGAACCACACATCGTTGATCTTATTGTGCAATTTAGACTTGATAATCTTCATTGCTGAAAAAGCTCTTTCAACAAATGTAGTCGACACCGACAATATCAAAGCTAACTTAATAAATTTGTAAGCCAATAGAAATACCAAATGTTTTTCAGTTTGAAAAAATTCTTTTTAATTTTAGGGTTATATATGTTTTTAGTCCTTATAAAAAGCAAATGACAAATTTTGGTCCCTGCAAAATTATTATGCATGTAGTTTTAGTCGCTACTGTTAAACTAATTTGTATTTTTGAATGATTATTTTGCAGACATGTTTAGAGTTTTAGAAAATTCCTTGAAAAAATAAACTCCAAATTTGATTTTTAAGTCAAAATTTTCATTAATTATATCATTATCTTTTGAAATTTAAAATTTGAAATTTTCACATTTAATTCTTTTCATTTTAAAAAATTCTAAAGTTTGATAAATAAATATTCTACAGTATTCTAAACATGTATAAATAAATTGTCCAAAAATTTAAAAATTAAAGAGTAATTAAACCGTTTTTATGATTTTTGAAAAAACAGGACTAAAACTTCACGCATAAAAATTTTAGAAGGACCAAGAATTTTTTTTAAAAACTAAAATTAAATGTTAATTTATTTATAAAGACGAAAAAATATGACCCTTAATTTTATTTATTTATTTTTAAATATGAATATTAAAAGAAAAATTGGCCGGACCGAGCCCGGGCAATTGCCCAGCCTGGCCGGATGCTGAAACCGCCAGTGTGGAGAAGTGTTGACATCAAGATCGGTTGCTGCAAAGATCTTGAGGTCGCTATCTCCTAAGTTCGACCACATAGTGGTAGCCATTGAAGAATCGAAAGATTTGTCGAAATTGACAAAAGAAGAGCTTCAAGGGACGTTTGAATCTCATGAACAAAGAATAGCTGAAAGAGATGCAGGCGAGTCGAAGAGCGATGTGGCTCTGCATGCTCAGTCAGCAAACGAAAATAATGGCAAAGGAAGTTGGAATGAAAATAAAGGTAGAGGTGACTACAACAATTTGATTGGCCGAAGTCAGCAAGAAGGAAGGTGGCCAAATTAGAGAAAATCCTCTTACCAAAGCAAACAAAGAGGTGGTGCTGCAGGTAGAGGAAGAGGTGGTGGTCGAAATCCTGACGAGATTCACATTCAGTGTTTCAGTTGTCAGAAGTATGGTCATTATTCTATAGTTTGTCCAAAAAAGCAAAATTATCAAGAAAATGATGCAAAGTTTGCAAAAGAAGAAGAAGAAGAGGTGTTGATGATGGACACAACAAAAGATGAAGATAAATTCAAGGACCAATGGTACTTGGATTCAGGATGCTCATCACACATGTTTGGAAAGAAAGATTGGTTTGTCAACATAAAGCCCTCAATGAAAAACATGGTGAAATTTGCAAATGACAATACTCTAGCAGTTGAAGGTATTGGTGATGTTATGATTACGAGGAAAGATGGAAAAAGGTCAATAATTTCCAATGTGTTGTACATACCAGGCATGAAGAGCAACTTGCTTAGCATTAGGCAGTTGGTCGAAAAGAACTCCAAGGTGTCGATCGAAGACAAGATAATGAGAGTTGTTGACAAAAGTGGGAGGTTAATCTTGAGGGCTCATATGTCTCAGAATATAACCTTCAAGATTGAAATCAATGTGATGGAGCACAAATGCCTTGCAGCTGCAGCTAGCAGATATGAATGGATATGGCACTATCGACTAGGCCATCTAAAATTCAATGACATCAGAGAGTTGAAAAGAAGAAATATGGTTTCAGGTATACTAGAGATCGACATTTCAAGAGAAGTATGTGAGGAATGTGTGCAGGTGAAGCAGCACAAGAACAACCTCAACAAGGATGTAGGAAGCAAGTTAAAGGCAATCCTTGAAGTCATATACTTTGTTGTATGTGGTCCAATACAAGTGGATTCAAATGGAGGTAACAAATACTTTGTTACATTCATAGATGATCTCATTCGAAAACTATGAACTTACCTGATCAAGAAGAAAAGTAAAGTGATCAAGGTATTTTCCAAGTTTAAATTTATGATCAAAAAACAAAGTGGGCGAAAGCTCAAAATTCTGAGAACTGATGGTGATGGAGAATATGTGTTGAAAGACTTCGACATTTTATGTGAGAAACAAAGGATTGTGCGTAAGCTGGTTCCACCCTACACTCCACAGCAGAATGGAACTGCAGAAAGGAAGAATCGAACCATCATGAATATGGTGAGAAGTATGTTGAAAGGCAATAATTTACCTAAAGAATTTTGGGGTGAAGGTATGTCGACTACATCCTATATTCTGAATAGGTGTCCGATGAAGAAGTTAGAAGGAATTACTCCAGAAGAATGTTGGTATGGTGTAAAGCCTAGCTTGAGTCATCTGAAGGTATTTTGATCTATAGCACATAGACATGTGCTAGATAAATTGAGAATAAAATTTGATGACAAGTCGAGTTAGATGATCCTAATAGGATATCATTCTACTGAAGGTAACAAGTTGTTCGACCCAGTGAATAAGCAAGTATTGATTAGCAAGGACATGATCATAGATGAGAGAATGGGATTGATTGGAATGAGAATTTCAAGAAGGATTCAGTGAGAATCTTTTGAGAAGAACCAACCACTGATGTCAAAAGAGAAGAAGTTCAATAAGGAGAATTCAAAGGTGATGCAGTCTCAAGTAGACCTTAAAGAATAAGACACATGTCTGCAAGGTTACAAGAATGTGTGATCACATTAGATGATGTGTTCGATAATGAAGGTGAGCTGGTACATTACGCTTTCTATGGAGATGTTGAACTTGTCAATGCAGCAAGTGGCCATCAAAGACAACAACATTTGGTCACTTGTCGAATTGCCTCAAGGAAAGAAGGCAATTGATGTGAAGTGGTATACAAGGTGAAGTGTAATCCCAAAGAGGAAGTGACTCGACACAAGGCAAGGCTTGTGGCAAAAGAATTTCTTCAGAAGGAATGAATCGACTTCGATGAAGTATTTGCACCTGTTGCCAGGATCGAAACAATCAACTTGGTTATTGGTCTGGCGAACATGAACAATTGGCACATGTGTCAGAGGGATGTTAAATGTGCATTTATGAATGGACCCTTAGACGAAGAAGTCTATGTTGCACAACCAGTTGGGTTTTTGAAACATGGGGAAGAGAGAAAGGTGTACAGGCTGCATAAAGCCCTGTATGGACTGAAGCAATCTCCAAGAGCTTGGAATAAGAAGATCGACAATTTCCTAAGGGAGAAGGAGTTTGTGAAGTGAACAATTGAGCATGGAGTATATGTAAGAAGAAGCAAGAGTGAATTGCTTATACTATGTCTCTATGTCAATGACTTGTTGATAATAGGTAGCTGCATGAAGGAGTTCAACGACTTCAAAGGTGATCTCAGCAAGGAATTCGAAATTTCAGATTAGGGTGACATCTCATATTTCCTTGGCATCGAATTCTACAAGAGCTGTATAGGTTTGATGATGCATCAAAGAAGATATGCAGGAAAAATTCTCAAGAGATTTGAGATGGAAGAATGCAACTCGACTTCGACACCTGCATAACCAAGACTGCAACTCGACTTCGACACCTGCATAACCAAGACTGCAACTATCGTTAGATGCGGATGAAGATGATGTCGATCCAACCCAATAGAAGACTTATTGGGTCACTAAGATACCTTTGTCATACGAGGCCTGATTTAAAATACAATGTAGGTATGGTAAGTAGATTCATGCATAAGCCAAAGGTATCGCACCTAGCAGCGGCGAAGAGGATATTTAGATATCTAAAAGGAACACTCAACTATGGCATTTTATTTCCTGCAGATGATAAATGAAAAGAATGCAAGTTAGTGGGGTACACTGATTCAAATAGGTGTAGTGATGCTGAGGTTCGAAAATATACAGCAGGATATGTGTTTATGCTAGGGGGTGCACCACTTGCTTGGAGTTCGAGAAAGGAACCAGTGGTGGCATTATCATTGTGCGAAAGAGAGTACATAGTTGTTTTTCCTTGTGCATGTCAATCAACACGGATGGTGAACTTGGTTGAAGAGATAAGAGGTAAAGATCATGGAGCAATTACGATGAAGATCGACAACATGTCACTATCAACCCCGCGAAGAACCCGATAGCACATGGTCGAAGCAAGCACGTTGAAATGAGGTTCTATTATCTTCGAGAGCAGGTAGCAGATGAGAAGATGAATTTGGAACACTGCAGAACTGAGAATCAGATTGCAGATATCATGACGAAGGGAGTGCTAGTCGAAATATTCAGAAGACTAAGAGCTATGATGAATGTAGATAGCTTCGACACAATGCATTAGGTGGTGTGTTAAATTGTAATTCATAGTGTCGAATAATGTGCATGACGAACTAGATTTGATTTAGTTAGATTTGATTTAGTTCTAAAATATGTATTTTGGGCTATTATACTTTTGGGGTTTTGGCTTAGAGAGAAAAACTAACCTAAATCTACAAATAGATGGAGTAACCCCTATTTTAGTAATCAAGTTGTATTCACAGAATTTGCAGTTGCAAGGGAATAAGACGTTTTCCACAGTTTGTAGGCAGAGAAAAATTCTATAGAAAATTATTTTTTTTCTATCTTTCATATTTTTTTCATTGTCATTGTGTGGTAGTAACAATCTTGTTCATCAATATTGATAGAAATTCATCATAGATATTAATGGATTTTCAACATTAAAAAGCCTAGAGAAGTAAAAAAGACCAATTTTAAAAATAAAATTCAAAAGAATTTAAAAATATATTTCTCGCGTCCAAGATGAATAATTTAAACAAAGAAGTTGTTATTTAAGATTCATGTAATAGAAAGAAAAAACTTTAAAATATAATTGGGCTAAAACCCACAGGATAATACTCTTTTACGGAGGTTTCTTCATGTTACTTTCGATTATACCTGACACTCTTACAATTATTTTTATCATAATATTTTTTGTAATTTTTATCTTTTTGAAAATGGATTTTTTATCCGTTGTGAAAAGTTGTTTTTTTTTAATTATATTTTTAAAAAGATCTATATGTTTTATCGGATTTTTTAAATTAAACTACTAGATTTTTCCAAAATATGAGCTTTTACCAAAATATTTTAATTACACTATCGAAATTTTAAAAAACTATAAATTTTTACCAGATTATTCAAAATACACTATCAAATTTTTTAAAATACACAACCGAAATTTTTAAAAATCTATTAACTTTTATCGGACTTTTCAAAATACTTTTAAAAACTGAGTTTTTTACTGAATTTTTTAAAATGCATTATCAGACTTTTCAAAAAATTATGAATTCTTACCAATTTTTAAGAAAAATCCAAGAAAATTAATTTCATTTTTTTTGCCTTTCAAAAATAAACTATCGGTGTTTTCAAAAAATTCGAAACATTTTAAAATATATCGATTTCTTAAAATACACTGTCGAACTTTTCTATTTATACAAAAGAATTTAATTGTACTATCGTTTTTTTCTCTTTTTAATAAGGGTATTGAAATATGAAAATTAGAGGAGGTGCGAGATTAAATTTTGAGGTGGCAAAAAGAAACCTTTCTACCAATTTTAAAAAATTCTTGTTTGGCTCTCATAATTCTTGAAACTTATAATTAGTTAGAATATAGTAGGATTATACAATTCGAAAAAGTAAAAATTATTTATTGTATAATTTAAACAAATTTTGAGTTTTTAAAAATGGTGGGAATAATAAAGTTGTACTAATTTTATATGGAGGCCAAACTTAGTTAATTTATTTATATTCCAATGTACATAAACGTCAGTTTTTATTATCATAAAATTATTTTATTTATATTTTATTTTATCATACTTTAATTTAATTAACACCCAATCTGGTAATTCCGTTTATTTTTCTGAATGATTTTTGCTTTTTTGTTTTAAATTGATAAATCAATAACAAAATTCCAGATTTGGACATGGACAAGCTGAGGCCCAATGGCATAAGGGAAAAGCTAGAGACTAATATTTGACACCCCTGTATTTTATCCGCATATCTATTTTGTCTTTTAAGTAAAAAACAAAATTAATTAAAATACTTTTGTATATTTTATATCAATTTTTTCAAAAATCGAGTATAAAACTATAACTTCTAAGAAAATCTATAATTTTTTATCAGATTTTTCTAATATCTGATGTAACATCATAAAATTTGGAAAAAATTTTGGTTTAATTGGATGTTCGGCAGAACCCATATAAAATGTAAAGGTGTTTGAATTTTTTGAAAAATCCAATAGGTTAATTTTTGAACAATTATTTAAAAAAATACAAAGTTAATATTATTGAATTCTTTAATAAATCTGATTTATGTTGTAAGGTATATGAATCTTTAACAAAACTGTGATAAAATCATAATTTTTTTTCATTTAAAATTAATGGTTTAATTCTTGATTTTTGAGAAATCCAGTATAAAAATATAATCTTACATTGTATTGTCGAAAAATCCAATATTAAATCATACTAGTGCTTATACCCGTGCGTGGCACGGGATAAATTTTTTTATGTAAGAGAATTATTTTATGATTTATTTCTTAAAACCTTTTCCTCATATTTCAAGAGGATTTAATAGAAAATAATTAGCAAAATAAAAAAAATAAAAAAAAAGAAATTATGTCAAAGACATACCCCAACAAAAAATTCTTTTACATAAAAAATTAAATGTGAACCGGCAAAATATTGTGAACGGGTGTGTTTTGTTTGTTTTCATAGATCAAGTTAATTAATTATTGTTAATAAATAAAAAATAAAAAATAGTAGTTATGAATTAACAAAAAAAATTAATTAAATATTGAAAAAATAATTAAACGATTTTTTTATTTAATACTAAAAATAAGCTAAGGTAATGATAAATTAAATTATTAACTATAATTATTAAATACTTATATAAAAGAAAAGGTTTGCAAAACATAAAGCATGATTTTTATACACAATAAAATTAACCCAAAAATTAATTTTATTCTAAAAGCAAGATTTTTCATATATATATATATATATATATATATATATATATATATATATATATATATATATATATATATATATATATATATATATATATATATATATATATATATATATATATATATATATATATATATATATATATATATATATATATATATATATAAAAAGCAAGAATTTTAAAAACTATTATTAAAAATTATAAGTCATAAAATTGTTTACTTAAATTAGAATGTTGGCTAAGTCAATTCTCTCAAAAATTATTGGTCTTAAAATAATTTACTATTAAAATCATATAAATAACTATTATAATATTGAATAATAAAAAAATTAAATGACAACGAAATGAATCAAAGGAGATTGGATACTTCATACATTCAAAGCTTCGTTAGTGCAACCAGGAAAAAAGATGTTGAACTTGGCAGCTCCACAAAGTTATATGCATTATCATGCAGCAGTATTAATATTTGTACATTCTGTCATACTATGTAAAATTGAATGTTGGAAACTATTCAAGTTTTGAAAACTATTACAATGGAAATTTTGAGACTTCCCTAAAAGAGATATATGTTTAGATTTTAGTAGGATAATTGGCAGCACAAAGCACAAACAAAACATGAGTAGTTTCAGTTACAACAATACTAAAAAACAATTGAATCCAAATACATGAATTTCTTTCACCATAAATACACACTTTGTTTAGTCAAAATACAATTTATCTTTAGTCCAAATTGACTTTCAATCATGTTTAGTAGTCCATATACTTTTTTTATAGCTTAGCGAGTTGCTTTCATTCAAGGAGAACTGTGAGAACTAATTAAAAAATATCTAATATTAAACAACTGGACTGTGGAGTCTGTATACAATATATCTTAAATTTATGTTTCTATTTTCTAACTCTCAACTTAATATTGTTCTAAATTCAAATAAACTGATATTTCCTTATAATATAGGATACAGACCATGTATCTAAACTGGTTTAACATAAACACAAACACAACAATAGATTAAACAATGAAAAACTAACAGCCTGGAAAAAAGTTGTTTAGCCTTATCATTTAGCAAAAGACATAGGTTTGCATTATAGAGAAACTATAACAAATAAACCTCTCAAACATACTCATTCGGTGTAAGCAATATAAAAACTAAATAAAATCCAAGTCATGATTGAGTATATCAACAAACAGAGTTGAAAATGGTTGTTCAGTTTTAATGACAAATATCAAAAGTGTGACAGACAAACAGTTCCATTACTCATGTGCTCATACAGTAAGCAACCGAACCCCGGACACGCTTCAAATAGAAGAACCATGTTTGGATGCCTTATGCTAATCACAACTTCAATCTACATGAAACAAATGTAAAATAATAATTAATTGATTCATTTAAATAATCTTTAATTTAATTCAATAATTTGCATACCTCGTGTTGAAATTGCAACCATCCTTGAGCTGCAACGGGTTTCAACACTTTTATTGCAAATGCAGTGAGATCTAATTCAGCCCTATAGACTGGTCCATAACCTACTTCACCAACTTCAGTGAGTTGGAAAAGTATTTTGTCGCTTCTTCTATTTCCTCAATAGCGTATCTTCGATACCTAGCCGAACCTTGTAAGAAACTGCTTAATGGTACAACACACCATGCTAATTAATCCAAACTGGCACGTTTCAATGTCAAAGTATAGAACTGCAAGAAATTCGCAAATTAACTACAAATATAATGTTCTGCATCTCTCTTACATGATCTACGGAGCTCATCAGCCCTAACACGAACCTCGTCATTGCAACGCCATATAGACAGCTACAAAAGTATATAAAAGCAAGTGTTTAAGAACAATCTCTTTGATGCTTATTGAAATTTTATTAACACAGTAGACAACAATAAAAACAGGAAGTACGGTGAAAGGTATATGAAAATACAAATCATAACTATTAGCACCTTAGTTATAAATAAATGTTCAATGAAATTACACAAAAAAAGGATAAATGACTATACGTCCATGTTATACACACAGATAAGAGAAACCATATCAAAGTTATCTTTCTAACTCTATCGATACACTCACATATAAGTAGATCATAACCCTCATAACTATTTGCAACTCTAAAGAGGAAGCCTTCATCCTCAAATTAGACATGGCCTCATTCAGTTCATCAATCTTTGTTTTCATCTCATTCTATGAGAAAACACAAATGCAGATAATGTTGAAACATTTAAATGTGTTTAGCTAAAACCAAAGAGTTAGTTAAAAAGGTAGGATAATGCAATGTGATAAAAACTATTAAGTCAGTACTTTGATAAAATAAAATTTTCTTATGAAATATGGAAAATGTCATTCCTTGATAATATTCGAGTACAGATAATGTTGACACAAATGTAGATAATGTTGACACAAATATAGTACTTTTAACCAATGTAAACAACTAAGCATAGTAGAGATTGCAAACTTAATACTTTTCCTATCATGAGTAAGCTACTTATACTCACTACTATCACTGTATTTCTTCTTAGTCGATTTAAGATCTGTCTGAAGCTTTTATTTTCTTCCCTTAAATCATCTTACACATTGCTTAAGTCTCTTGATGAGATCCACCACATTCTCCATTTCTTCTACAAAACAAAAAGCAAAAAAACCAAACCCAAAAACAAAACCAGTTTAACTAACAACAAAAACCAGTGAATAATCAAATTAAAAATCACCAAACTAACACAACACAAACAATACACATACCTCAATATCACGAGGAATCTCTCCCTTTTCATCTTCTCATCCAACAAAGCATCTACTTCCTCTTCAGTAAAATCGACAATACTACCTTCAGATCCATCGGAAGAACCACCACTACTAACATCATTGACTTTCGATTTGTTGTTGAGTGCACCAAATGGAACCCTACCTCTACCCAGTCCCATCAATTTTTCACCAAATGATCTCGCCACTATTACGCAAAACACATGAATCACCTTCGACCCGACACCGTCTGAAAATTGACCTATTTATAGATACGAATTCAACACAAATCAACATATTACTGACTCGGGTTTGGGAAAAGATAAACCATTGATGACAGTTGAAGTGAATCGATGGAAAGATGCATCGGAATACATGGAATATGAGATGAATAAGGAATGGGAAAAGAGAAAGCATTGATTTTTTTAAGGACCCGAGGTTGATTGGAAGTGGAAAGGATGGATTTACTCAGTGATTTATTTAGGAACACAAGTTGCAAACCGCGTATTTCCTTTTTTCGGCATTGATGCATGCTCTTGTGAAGCTGAACCGACAACAATAAATTCAATACATAAGCCCAAGAAAAATTTGAACGTGAATGGCCCATTTAATTATAAAAACTTAAATATTCTGATAATAATATTTTATAATAATTAAATAATTTTTTTAATTATAGAAACCTTTCCTTTAATAGCTAAAATAAAAATAGTATATAGTCTAATATGTTGACACTTGGCAAACTTGCCAAAGAACTCATCTAACTTTATTATATTGTATGATGTTTGGGGAAAAAATGATTTTACACCTGTGTTTTTGAAAATTCGGTGTAAGATCCTATATTTTGAAAAGGAATTATCAACTATCAATTATAAAGCCTTTATAAAGCCTTTACTAATCAATTGGCCAAACAACCCAAAATGCCCTTTCCTTCAAATTCAATTACACTATCATATGGACAATTTGGTAATTAACAAATCAATTAAAGCCTTTACTAATTAATTGGCCAAACAACCCAAAATGCCCTTTCCTTCAAATTCAATTACACTATCATATGGACAATTTGGTAATTAACAAAATAACCTTTCAATTTACAATCAACATTTGACACTTGGCAGTGGCAATTCTTCTTCAATTCAAAAATATATTTGTTTTTGCACTTCTCTCTCATCAACACACTACTACAAACGAGAGAAACAAACCCTACCTTTCTTCTGCCCTCTCTTTTCCTTCAAACCCTACCTCCGCCGCCCCCATTCGTCCTTCTCCTCTTGGTTGCCAAAAATCTCGTCCTTTTTCTTTTGACAAACCCCCATCCGCCTCGTCCCGCGAGCTCCTCAAACCAAAAGTCTGAAGAAGATGAAAAATCATGTGATGTGAAGATGTTGTTGATAGAGGTTGTTCCGAAGAAGAAGCACATGAAGTTCAAACTTCATAACCTTCATATTCTAATATATTGTTTGTTTTTCCTCTAATAGATTGTTTGATTCATTCTAATTTTATTTTTTATTTTAGGGCTTATTTTCCTCCTCGTGGAACTATGGGTACGGTTTATGCTAGATTTTCCAGCTTCTGTTTTTCATTTTTGATAAAAATTATTAACAAGTAGTTATATGAACAGGTAGATATATGAACAGGTAAATACATGAACAGGTAGATACATGAACAAGTAGTTTTTGTACTTTATATTTTTCTAGCTTCTGATGTTAATTTTTGGAGGTTTAAGTACTTTTACTATGATTTATTTTTTTAGTGTTTAAATTTTTGATAAAGCTGAGTTTTTTTTGCAGGTAACTTGTGTTTTTGAGGATTAATTTCTTGTACTACATTAGTAACAGATGATATGAAGTTTCCTAATGTTGACATTACTTCATACCATGCTTTTTTCGTTTCACATTTGATTATAAGGCAAATTATCTGTTACATGTAGAAATTTCTATTTGAAATTCTCTCTTATATGTAGAAACTTTTGATTCTCTGATGGTATTTGCAACTCCAAAGATATTTTCAGGCTGATACTCTTCCTTGGATTCAAAGGCAGAAGGAGAAAGAATAGATTCTTCAGCAACACATTTTAAGAGTATGGATAATTGTTGTCTGTTAGAGATATAGCTTTCATACCTTTGTTATGTCTAATCATATGTTATGATTGAAGGTGATGAGAATAGTGGAAGCGTTGGAGGGAAAAGGATGTCGTATTTCCTTAACAAAAGGGGAAGCTTAACTCGCGGAGAAATTATCCACAATAACTAGACAGGTAGACTTTTTGTAGCTTCTGCTTCTTATTCTGTTGTTTAGATGGAGCTAACATGAAAATATATTTTTCAGTTGAAAGGATTTGGAGCACAATTATCTCGAAGGGATCTGTTCGGGGAATCCCGTGTAAAGGCTAATAGAACTGGATTTGGTGTGTTTTTTAATCAATCATATGTACAACATAATGCATGGAATAATTCCAAAGATCTAACAATGCTCTTATCTGATAACAGGTTTTACACCAGCAGATGGATGCCATAGCACGACTTAGGTTCAAATGCTAATGCTCTTCATCCTCACCTATTATCTACTAAAATAATTTTTTCTTATAACAGAAAATCTGGTGATTATGAACTAAAGTTCCATTCATTCAAAACTTGGTAAACAATAACTGCTTTTGCTTAGTTATACTTTATTTGTTCTCATGGAATTGGAAGCACTCATTCATTCATATATATTATTTGTTTATGTACAATGAGTATTTGAAATGAACTACTTTTTGACATGTGATAAAAGTTAATATGCAACTGTCACGGATCTTATCTCATTAGCTTGAATTGAATGCCACTGGAATTAGTACTTTTTTTGTTGTTGAATTGTGCTGGTCTTTAGAAGGTGATGGTGTGTTTGTTGTTGAATTGTATTTGACTAAGGACGGACGGTTGTGAATTTATTAGTTCATTAACTCTAAACTTGCCTCAATATTTTATTCTTCTAAAATTCTATAATACACCTAACTTTTTCTCTTTATATATTAATGAGATGTTTATATATTCATGATAGATTTGATGATAATCAAAGGTGTGATGCTAATTGCATCCTTCCTGTCAAATTGTAGGAAACAAGATTTTTTATCAGTATTTTTTTAAATTAATTTAGGCACACATTTTTGTAAATAAAGAGTAAGAAGTGGTTAATAAACCTCTACAAAATAGTGTGTTTATATTTTAGAATAATGACTCAATTCTTTAGTCTTTTCATACTATTAGTATTGTTGTCCATCTAAAAGTTTTGCCTTAGGAAAGAAATCAATTCAAACATGATTTTTAAAAGAAATTGAAAGCAAACAAACACTTGGAACTAGAATAAAAACATGTAGTAAAACCATTCAGTTTAAACTTTTGAGGACATATATATTAAATATTAGAAGTTGCAAAGTTATTTCAGCTAAAATGAATATGTATTCTTTTGTTTAAATAAACTAAATCAGTGTAGCAATTCCATCTATTAATTCATCATCCAATATAATTCACCAATACATTCAATCCTTCAACTCATAATTTAATAATTTTAAAATAGAGAAAATGTAATTGAAATAAATCATATAATAGAGGAGGGTTTATTATTATCTGTAGATGAGAATAGAGTTTATCAACTCCTGTAAATTTTATCGTTGAAGCTTATTATTTTCACGGGTCACTATCACCATAATACGGTTTTTATTTAAATCAATAAATATTTATAAACATTTATAGTTATTAAACATATTGGATTTATCATGTTGTTGATTTGTTACATATTTATTTTTAAATATTTTTAATTATTAGTGATTTTATAAAAACAAATATATATCACCAACAACCAAATCTTAACAAATGATCTAAGATATAAATGAACTTACCCGTATTGACCTATCTTAAACTTTTTTTGTTCATCATTATTTTAACTTAGAACCTAATTTTCATATATACTACTAATATATTATTAGTAAAACTTTTTTTAAATGGTTAATTTCTATTTTATATATGCAATTTGATCAAATTTCTTTACTTCAAATTTTTCGTATCGTTCAAAAAATACTACACCCCAAATAATGCACCCGGGCGACAACACGGGTCTCTGACTAGTTTTTAACTAAAGAGAAAGATATCACTAAAAAGAAAACAAAGTACATAAGGGGGACCGAACCAAGACCCCTTAACGATAAAGTCTTAGACTAGGAGTACCCTGTTTGTCTAGCAAGTACTCACTAATGATATCTTTATGAATGTAATTGAACCAAGTAGTAGCTTTGTTTCGTAATCCAATACCGGTAAGAAAATCCACACAAAAATTAGCTTCTCTAAAAATGTGTGTGATCATAAAATCTATGGAAAGTGAATATGCCCAACACACGAGCCAACGAGATTTGATTTTCCAATGCACAAAACTTTGGTCCTTAAAAGCTTTAACAACTAGAATGCAATCTGATTCAATCCAAAGCTTAGATAACCCCAAGTCCTTGGCTTTTTCCAAGGCCATAATAACTACTAAAAATTCCGCAATTTCCGGAGATTCCTTGCCCAGGAAGGCACTAAAACTGAGCACATGAAGAGCGTTATGATCACGCAAAATACCTCCACACGCAGAGCTCCAAGGAGAGCCACAAGCAACTCCATCAACATTACATTTTATCCAGCCATGAAGGGGAGGAGTCCACAAAACATTCACAGTAGTAAGAGCCTTACTAGGCCTGATAGAAATGTTAAAATTCTTGAGCACAATGAAGTTTGAAATGGAGGAGTTAGAGGTCCTATTGGTGTTGTTGCCAATCATTTGAAGCTGGGCAGCAATCAGGGAAATACAGTGTTTCTAATGAATTTTCTTATCCTCAAATCTAGCTTGGTTCCTTGCAATCCAAACCTGGTAAAAAACTCCCACCAATCCAGCTTTAACAACAGACATGGCTTGAGCAGACCAATTAATATCAATAATTCTTCTGCAATCCTCTATGCAACAGACAGGAAAATTGAGATTGAGAAGACTCATCAACCATTTCCAAAGATTCTTAACATAACAACAATAAAAAAATAAGTGCTCAGCAGTTTCTGAATTGGTCAGGCAGAGATTGCATATGGAGGGGAAAGAGAAGCCACGAATCATAAGGTTATCATTAGTAGGCATCTTTTTATGAATCAATCTCCAAACAATCATAAAGTGAGAAGGAGGGGAGTCTTTGTCCCAAGGGAAAGAAGACCATAAAACAGAAGGACTAGGCTTAGCAAATTCCTTGTAGGCCTCTTTGATGGTTAGCAGTCCAGATTTAGAATTTCTCCAAACAAAAGAATCAGGAACATCCACCTCTGGGATAAAAAAACTGGAAATAGAGCTAAGAAGATGAGGGACAGCATCCTGGATATTGCTATGAACACACCAGACATTATTCTTCCACCAATCACAGACCTTGGAAGTTAGAGCATAATGAAACTGTTTGGGAATTTTAAATTTGTAAGCCAAAGTCTCACCAATCCAGTTATCCAGCCAAAAATTAACACTCCAACCATTTCCAATTATCCAACTACAATTGTCTAGAACAGTTTGATGAACCTCCTTGATGCTTGTCCAAATGGAAGACTTAATGGCATATTTGATCAGTTCTCCATTTCTTTTCACCCTGGCCTTTAGAAGCTTGCACCAGCTCTGAGTATTGTTGAGAAATCTCCAGCAAAGATGAAGATTGGTTGCAGCATTATATGCTTTGAGAGAAATGATACCAACACCTCCTTCATTAGTATGCTTGCAGCAGGCTTTCCAGGACACAGTAATGATTTTCTTTTTGTCTGTATTTCCACTCCAAACAAAATTACTCATCCAGCCTTCTATTCTCTTAACAATGCTACCTGGCCAGTTATAGATGGTGATGCTATGAACAGTCATGCCAAAGATTACATATTTGATCAGTTGAGTTCTGCCTACCATTGAAAGAAGCTTAGCCTTCCAAGTAGCCATCTTGAGCCTGATGTCATGTGCAATTTTCAGAAAGTAACAAGCTTTAGGCCTCCAAATAAAGAAAAAATAATTTAGCTATGAGTTAAATAGTTGGCGATCATATCCCTTCTCTTTAGATATCAAGACTCTTCCGAATTGTTGACTAAACATTTTATATTAATTTTTAAAAAAAATTGATTTATAAATATAAATAACTTATTTACATCAATATATAAATAAAAATAAATAGTGCGGTTAAAGATTACATTTTTAATTAATAATTTACTCTCATTCAACTCAATTAACACGTAATAATTCATCTATTCTAATCATCTATTTTATATATCATTTAGTTTTCTTAGAAAATAATTTTTTGATGTTAAATACGCATTGTGCTTAATTGATGATTTTTAGTATATATCATTTAGTTTTTTTAGAAAATAATTTTTCCCTACTTTATTTGATCAAATTAAAATTACAAAAAGAGATTAAATATTTTTTGGAAAAGTGTACATTCAACAATACATTTTAACACAATAATTGTGAGAAGACTCATCAAAACGGTTTGATGCTCAATGCTTCTAATAGGTTTGGAAACCAAACCAGTATTCAGTTCAAAAATATTTTAGAAAGGAGTCTTATCAATATTTCAGTTGTGTTTATCCCTTTCATAAATGAAGTATTTTATTACTTTTGAGAAATAAATAAAAAAATGTTACTAAAAGTTGACATAGTATTTCTTTTTCTTCAACTAGTGATCAAATCAACTAGCCAATATACCATAGTAGTACATCTAGGAAGGAAAAAAAAAAAAACTAAATAAATAAATATTGTATTATTAAATATATCAATGAAAGCAAAACCATGTTACCACAAGTATCTTAAAAGTTGAGCAAAACTCCTTTAGCAGAAGCTTCTTAAACAAAAATGCCTCCATTTTAAACTAAAGGATGTATCTCTTTATCATAAAAATTCCCTAACTTTAGTTGTTACTTATCAACAAAGCACTTTATTATGATGCAATTATGCAATAGGCATAAGCTACATATAACAAATATTATGGTCAAAAGGGACAGTGATTAAGTTGGAATATATATTTATGGTCATGCTCAATGGCCTTAGTTGATTGTGCAAATGTTAAGCTATATAAATGCTGGAATATATCAATATCAAAGCATTACAGTAGAGATTGCTTTAATTTGCTTATCTTTTATGTAATTGGTTGGTCCTCCTTAACTAAATAGCCTCATCAGATATGAATCTCTTAAACACATTGGATTCAAATTCAATGTCTTGTTTTTCCTCTTGTCTAGGAAATATATCAATACTCATTTCAACTAATGAGGCTAAAGAGAGCAAATTATAAATGATCCCCAAAGTTCTATTTATAACGCTTTAATATAAGCATTGTACATCCTGAAAATAAAGGCGGACCGAGTTATAATCAAGTCAGGCACAACCCGTGTTTGAGGTTTGGCGTGACATAGACCGCCTTAGGTGAGATATCCATGGACAAGAATTTATGAACAGTTATAAATATATTTAGACATGTCTCAAGTGTGATAATTATCGAATATATAACTACGGATGTCTATTATACTAATTAATAACACTTAAACCCTTATCGTGGATCTGTCAGAGAGGATTGAGTATAAAAGAGGCACATAGTAAATTGGAAAAAGAAGACTCAACTCAAATATCGAAAATATCACATTGTGACTCCTTATAGACTGCTTAAGAGGAGTTATTCATTAGTGTTCATACGTAAATATTTGGCGTCTACCGTGGAGTCTTGATAAAACTTTCATGAGTCACACAAAACTCTCCAGGCTATCAATCTCATCCTCGCGCCTTGTGAAGAGCAGCCAGCAACAATAATCAAGGGTCGCAGGCTGCCATGGAGGAACTACTCACCTTTGTGGAAGAACCGTGTCATCAGAACGAGCTGTTGTAGGGAAGTGTGCATGCCTTGCAACAAAATCAACACCAACCCCCTCTAGAAGGCGAAGATTAGAGGATGCGATCAACCCATAACCTTTAACGGCATAAACATGGGATGATCAAGTGTTAGATAATTTCAAACCACCCCGTTAATCATTTTTTGCAGCAAGAGCGATCCTCGGGAGCATATCATTACAGTCAACACTTAAATGGTCGCTATTGGTGCTACTGACTAGATGAAATGAAAGTTGATGGCGGGGAAATTGAAGGACTTTGTCTTGCACTGGTACATGAGCCTGCCAAGGTTCTCCGTAACCAGTTATCAAGACTTGTCTAGGAAAATGATACAACATTTTTCTTCCAACAAGCACAAAAAGGTATCGACCACAAGTCTTTTCAATGTCCTCAATGGGTAAACCAAGTCAATGTGATAATGTGGAACTATGTGCTTGCAGGTGAAATCAAGAAGAAATCAAAGCTAAGCAAGTCATGCCTATCATGGTTTTGATAATAACAACTTATGGAGATGTAACCTAACAACTCATAGAGAAGCAACTTGACTTTAAAGTCAAGCAACTATTTCAAGCGGTCAAAGATGCACAAAATAGTTTATTCAATCAAGAAAGTTTGTTCAAAGCCCTTCCTCTGAATCAAGTCGAAGAGTTAGGTTCAAATGACCATTATATATACTTTGATGTTGGCGTCTAACTTTAAGATATCTCAAGCATCATCTCCAAGAATATTCAAGAAAAATGCATATGTAATTGGTGTATTTGGCAAAGACTTGAAGCTTCAAAGTGTGATATATCACCTGAATGTATCAGAAAGATTAGTGTTTCGTAAAAACACAAGGGTTTTTTCGTAAAGTAATGTGGCTAAATCACACACTCACTAAATCTATTTTAAAACTATCCAATGGATTAGAGCATATTCCCAATCGATTGGATAAGATAAAAATGAGTCAGTAATCTATTGTTACAATATCTTAATAAAGTGTAACGACTCTCTATCAAATCTTTCTAAAATAAGCAAAAGTAATCGATTATTTAAAGCTTCAAATCGATTGGAATAAGGAACCAGTCGATTGGACAATTAATTTTGCTCATGGATAGTTTCCTTTTTTGAACCATCCTTAAGCATATGAATAGAGGACTTTGCATTCACTATTTCACATCGAGAAATGTGAGTTATTTCACCCTTCTCCTTCTCTCTCTAAATTTTTTCTTTCTCTCACATAAATTTGACCATAATTCTTTGAGAAAGATTCTTGCCTTTTAGTGAGGAAGTTTGTTTTGGAAAGAGTAATATTGTAAATTAACCAAGATTTATTTTTTTCTCGAGTGAATATCTCTTCCTTAGGAAGTGTTTGTTTGGGTTCAAAATCAAACCTGTTAAAAGCTTTGTTTGGGGAATTTAGTATTAAGTTGCTGTTTGGTTGGTGAGTTAAGCCACTTAAGGAATAACTCTGTTTTTGGGTTATTGAAGTTAACTAGTGAAAAATATTCATATCGGTTCTTGAGCTTAGTCCTGTTAAAAACTCAGTTGGTTCGATATCAGAATGGTGTAAAATCTTAGTTCAATTTGTGGTCAGTCCATGTAAAACCCAAGTTTGGTTCGGAAGATAGTGAGTTCAAAACTTTGCGGGTTCAGTTTGTACCATTAATTAGTATTAAATCTGAAGCCCTAGTATAATTCTTGGTCGAGTTAAGTACTCCAATTGAGAAAAAGTCCTCATGCCTTTATTTTTTATCGGTGGACCGGTCTTTAACTTGAAGGGAAGCAAAACGGGTACTCTGCTGGAGAGACCCGGTGATGTACTATGGGAACAATTCTTATGTTTCAATTTACAAGCCATCAACAATTGAGTTGAGTATGAAGCTCTTATAGTAGGAATAAATATTAGTCTGAGAGGTAGGATACATGCACCTCAAAGCCAGAAGTGACTCTCAATTAGTCACTAATCATGTGAAGGGGGATTATCAAACAAATCAACCTTTATTGGCCAAATATTGGCAATAGATCCTCAGGATGGTGAAGTAGTTTAAGACTTTTGAGATAGTGCATGTCACGCGTAAAGAGAATGTTTGTGCTGTCATGTTAGGAAAGCTTGCCAGTACCAAGAAGTCGGGTCTCAATAGAATAATGATACATGAAACCTTTCACACCCTAAACACAGAATTCACAGAGGTTATGATGATTGAAAACGATGAAAGTTGGATGACTCTCATCATCAAATACTTAACCCAAAAGCGTTTGCTAGAAGAGAAAATGGGAGTTTGGAAGATACAAAGACTCGCGATCAAGTATGATCTGATAGCATGCAAACTCTATACAATGCGAGAAGAAGATAAGATGCTTGTAAATTTTTTGAATTTCAAATATCACTCTTACCTTTAAGATTCTATAAACAAGGGCTTTAACTATGGATGTGGTAATGGGACAAAGGTGTGTAGCTACTACAACAAAACAGAAAACACCGTTGAAGTCTATTTTAGAAAACATGATTTACCTCCCTATTTCAAGAAAAGAAACATCAATCAAACTTCCACTCTCAATGACAACTTTGATGGAGTTCAACAAGAAGCCACAAAAGATAAGCATCATGTCACAACAATGTCCTCCTTCAATATTGAGTATCTCTAAGGATTGACTACTCTCTTCTAAGAATTCTACACATTGGTAAGCAATTCTTTAAGTATTCTACATTCAACTTTCTCTTTAGATAACAACGACACAGGTTTTAGACACTTGGGTCTTACTCTTTTTCACACTTTAATTAGCATAACAACCATCACTCTCAAACTGCCAAACGGTGTCACTCTTACTATCTGTTGGAATTAGACTCTCAAACCTTTGAGTAATTCCTTATCGTTAAAGATGACAATGAAGAAAAATAAGAACAAAAGTAGGATTAAGGTTTGCAGAAATTAAAAGAGAAGAAGAAAGTATTTTCTGCAGAGTTTCTCTCTGCCCACACACTGTGGAAATTCTGTTATTCACTTGCAACTGCAACTTCTGTGAATACAAGATAATGACTTGATTACAAAATAATGAGGGTTACTCCCTATTTATAGATTTAGGTTAGCTTTCTCCCTAAGCCAAATCCCAAAACTATAAAAGCCCAAAATACCTATTTTGGAACTAAATCAAATTTAAATCTATTTTAAATCTAAATCAAATCTATCTAGATTTAAAACAAACTTATGTGTAACAAACTGTTACACACTTCGACACACCTTGTATTCGAGCAACAACCTGTTTCGACACAAGGAATTACAAATTAACACTATTAACATATACTTTTGTCATATGTCTTATTTGACTGCACTTACAGGATTTTGCATCAGGAATCCATCAACATCTCTTTTGTGGTTGATAAATTTTCTTGTAACGATGAGATAGTGGAAAAGATCGAGGGATTTTATTTTGGTTGCCCTTTTCAAAACCTCATAATAGTTCATTTATCTTTCTCTAACACCATTGTTGTTCTTTTGTTTGGTTAAGCATATGCCTTTTAGGGTCGTCTTTGAGATTGTGCAATGCAGATTACTACACAGTCTCAAATTTATGATGTTTAAATCGTAGCTAAAAATGATTTCATTAAATATATCTCACGGTTAATCCATGATAAAATAAGTCCCTAATTAATTTGTCACACTTAAATTACGATTAAATTACCCAAATCTCCAAAAATTTAAAAATTACCCAACTCTCCAAAAATTTAAAAACCTCTTTCATAGTTTTTATGGTCACATGAATGTTTATTTGATTAAATTACCCAAATCTCCAAAAATTTAAAAATTACCCAACTCTCCAAAAATTTAAAAACCTCTTTCATAGTTTTTATGGTCACATGAATGTTTATTTGATTAAATTACCCAAATCTCCAAAAATTTAAAAATTACCCAACTCTCCAAAAATTTAAAAACCTCTTTCATAGTTTTTATGGTCACATGAATGTTTATTTTTGTGGTGCCTACCTTGCATAATTAATCTTGCTCTTACACCATTCTTGTTCTTTTATGACACAATGAATGTATAGTACATCTCCTTTACCAAAACAAAATTGAATATTGTACCAAAACAAAAACATAAAACAAAATTGAATAAAACTAAATAAAGAAACGACGTGTTGTACATATATTGGCATAATGTAGGAGTTAGGAGTAAAAGTGGTCCTTTTACATTACGTTATTCGATTTGCCTTTTGTAACTAGAATCGAATTCCTCCCCAAACCCTTTTAAAATTTATTTCTTTTATAAAGTTTGATTCTGATCCAGCGTTTTTCATTTTCCACGAAGGTTCAATAATTCACCCTATCAATACCATTGTATTGTATTGTCCAAAACTTGTATAGTTCAAAATAACAAAAGTACATTCAATATTTATTCACTCATCTCAATCACACTAACTTCAAAAGCAACAAATCTCAAGAAAAAAAAAATTTACTTAATAAATAATTCATCTACAACAAAATACAAAATACAAAAAAAAAAAAAATCTTAAATGACGGTGCATGTATTAAGTCTGTCTGTCGGTTTATCTGTCTGTTATTTTTAGCCAGTGATTTCTTGTGTTACATGTATTTTTTTTTGGTTACATGATGGAGCATGAATTAACATTGTCTTCACTAAAATAGGACATGAGTTTCTCTTCTGTATCAATAGAGGCTGGAAATGTTTGTGCATTTTTTACATATCCAGCTGGTGCTCTTTTATCATAGATTCCTGTTAGATGAGGAAAGGTTACTACATGTTGTGGAACATAAGGCCAAAATTCAGCTCTTTTTTTCCCAGTATCTTTTATCCTTTTCAACACTTTGTTTGGATCAACAAAACCATTCACTGTTACTTTGCTTTGCTTTCTGTTTATCTCCACTGATTTCACTCCTGCATCATCACATGCATTTCTTGATTAACTTTATTATAAATATTTCGAAAAAAGAAAAATAAAAAAAATAATATTCTATATAATTATGAAACTTAAACCCTAAATCGTAAACGCTAAATATAAGTTTTTGAGAAGTATATAGATATGGAACTTGAAACCTTTCATTGTAGCCACTGCATTTCTAACTCTTCTTTCGCAGCCATCACAATCCATTTTCACTTTGATCTCAACAGTCTATAGAAAAAAAAGAAAAAAACAAATAATACGGCGAATTCGTCGAAATCTAAACATGCACAAATATATTAAGAAAATTAATGGTTATATGGATGAAGAAATGAGAGTATACCTGCATTGGTTTGCGTTTGGTTTTTGTGTTTGGAGAAGTGCAAAAGTTTGAGATCAAGTAGTAAAGTGCACCCATATTGTTCTTCTACACACACTTTCTGAAAAGCTATAGGTAGCAAAGAGAGAGAGAAGAGTGACATAGAATAAAAGATAGAGGATGGTGTTTATATAGGAAACTCAAAAGATTCAAAAGCAGTGTATAGAAAATTAAGTTAATAAAATAATGAGGAAAAGAAATAATTGAAGTTGACATATTATATGCCCTATAAGGTTAATTAGTGGTGAAGGAAAATGAAAGATGGGTAACACTACTTTATGATTGGATCTTGTGATGCTGTGATTTTATTGGAAAAAATATATGTTTCAAATCTGATGAATTATATATGAAAAAAATTAGCTTTAAAAAGTGAATTTTTCTAGGTGAATTGGACTCCAGGACTCACTAAAACTAGAGAGACTTCAAAGTTCAAAAAATATTTATAGAAATAATTACCATCATCCACAAAAATTATCTTCACATTAAATCCACGATATATATATATATATATATATATATATATATATATATATATATATATATATATATATATATATATATATATATATATATATATATATATATATATATATATATATATATATATATATATATATATATATATATATATATATATATATATATATATATATATATATATATATATATATATATATATTGTCTTTTGAGTCAACTCCTACTTTACATGAGTCTATTTAGTAAAAATAACAGTTGACTGATAAGTTAGTTGATAGCTTATAGCTAACGATTGATAATTGATAACTTATAGCTTATAGCTAATGGTTGAGACTAATAAGTAATAAGTTAATTGAAGTGTTTGGTAAAATTAGCGGTTCAAATAACTTATAAATGTAAAATAATATAAAAGATATTTAATTTGAAATTAAAATAAATTATAAAGGATAAAAATGAGTTTATGCTAAAATAATAAAGATAAAAAAGAAAGAAAAATGATAAGTTATAAGTTATAGCTATAAGCTAAAACGCTATTTGAAATAGCGTCTGAAAAAATAAACTATAAGTTAGTAAAATAAGCTATAAGTTAGTGATGAAAAAACTGTTACCAAACTGGTCTAAATTGTCATATAAACTTTTAAACTATAAAACATAAACTCAAAATTATGTCTTACCAATCAAAGAGCTTAATGCTAAAAAGTGATTTTGTTTGGTGTCAGATGATGAATCAATTATGTGGGTAGCAAAGTATGCTTTTAACTACTTTCCAACAATTTTCACTGTTAAAATAGATTCTAAATTGATTGTTTGAAAATATTAATTTGAATGAACGGTCAAGTATATATTTGATTCAAGATCTAAATTTGCAAAATTATATGGTTTATGATTTTTGATGCATTTAGAGAGAATAATTGACCCACCAAAAATGTAAAATTGCTACATCTTTGGAACCTTTATAAAGATGGAAAAAAGAAAGAAAAATATGCAATACGGAACCACCGCCCTAAAGGGATCAAAATTCTTTATTTTTGTGCTTTTTCTTTTCTGTCATTTTGGCAAGTAGATATTCATTTCTTTCGAATTTTGTAATATTTTGTTCTTTTTATTTATGTATAAACAGCTAGTCTATCGAGTAGTTTTTCTATTTTTTTTTTTGGTTAGAAATTAATTGATAAGTTCTATTGTAAAAAGTTTTATGTGATTAGTGTATTAAATCATTTATAAGTGATACTTCAAATGTGATTAAACTAAAAGTCAAACAATTATAAAGATTTAACGGTTCAGATTATTTGATATTGTAAAATATTTTTTATATTGCCATTATCTATCAAGTAAATTCTTTTTGTTAAACTCAATTTTAGGTAGGTTTCAATTTTATCGAATTTAATTGATAACGAGAGTCGGTCAGGTTATGATCTTGTGAGGGCTTTAAGGTGATGGTACATGTTTATGACTTGTTAGGTTGGGCTCTTGTATGTAATATGTTGGCATATGCATTTATGAGATATAATCGATATAACATGATATTATAATATATTTATT
Source organism: Vicia villosa (assembly GCF_029867415.1). Lineage (NCBI taxonomy): Eukaryota > Viridiplantae > Streptophyta > Magnoliopsida > Fabales > Fabaceae > Vicia > Vicia villosa. The sequence goes on along the minus strand of NW_026705151.1, from coordinate 731,099 downwards.
TGTTGAAGTCAAAATAATCAATTATTTATAGAGCTAATGGTCACCCTAGGAGAATGAAGGGATACCAGGACTATTGACTCAATTCCTAGTAGTTCTGTGCAGAAGAGTCTACAGCTGCATACTATGTCATCCCTTTGCAACAACTTTGGATGTAATGGCTTCCCGAGCTCACCTTAACTGAAATATCACAACTTTCATGATGAGACTGTGACGATAAGCTTTGACCTTCTAAAGTAAATGGGATCTATAAGGTGTTGCAGTAAGAATTGAATGAATGCGAGGGAAAATCTATAGAGATCAATGTATCCTCCTTGATCAGACAGCTGAAAGACATGGTCATCTAGCCTCCTGTAAGAAAAGTATATTGTTCCAACCAGACAAGAAGGAGCGACTAGCCTGGACGGAGACAATTTCCACGTCTCCCGTGGCTAACAAGTTGTGGCATAACCATTTGGTTATTTTAAAGTTTTCTTTGTAAAAGCATTTACACAAAAATACAATGTATTGTGATTATTTGACTAAAGAAAGAATAAATTTACACTTAAAAAATATGTTTTTGTGATTATGAAAGGGAATTATGAGTCCGGGTACGGCTAGAGAGATTAGAGCCTCATCATAAAGACTCAGATGTGTTGTCGCAAAAGCCACTGCAATATGACTAAAACAATAAAACACCTCAATGCCAACGCAAACACAAAGAAAGAAAGCCTCAAAATGGAAGATAAACGGCTCACCGTCTTTTGGTTTCCAGTCACTCAAAAAGTAATGGTGGATCCGCCAATACGTCAACTTTAAACTATGATTTCACCAAGGGCCATAGAAAGGGGTATCGACCTTTAATCGATTACGGTCCCTAAAGAAGTCCAATACACTTCGAGCACAAACTCTAAGGAAAAGTTGAGTCCTAGAAGAATGAACTCGTGGCCAAAAGCACACTAGAAATCAGATAGAATGTGAATAAGTAATGAACTAATATATATATATATATATATATATATATATATATATATATATATATATATATATATATATATATATATATATATATATATATATATATATATATATATATACACACACAAACACACGCGCGCGCGATATAGGACAAAACATCAAAGTTACACATATGTCGGGTATAAGCACGCCAATTAAAAAACACACTTTAGTCCTCTAAAGAAACTACCCTCACATCCTGAATAGCCTGATTGAGACAAACCCGATCTTAAGACACTGACACGGTAAGATAAAATATTCCACCTGCTTCTGAGCACTTTCAAAGGCATCCTTGGAGACAGAAACACCTTCTTGCAACAACTTGGCCAACTCCTTGGAGAGAGATCAAGGTTCTCTTGGCACATTGCAAAAAGGTCGTCCTCGGCCTTCTTATGAGTTTCTTGATAATATTTTAGATACTTCTCCAGCTTCTCTATCTTTTTCCGAGAAGGATCTAAGGACTAGTTCACTTTTGTTAGAGTGAACTCTACCTTAGACAAAGACGCCTGAGTATAAGCCAAAGCTTTGTTCTTTTCCAAAATTCCTTATTTGCCCTTATACCAGAATGAGCTAGCAATATGTAATTAGATTCCATCCAAATGGAAGCCAACCCTCTTATAGATATAAGTCAGGGAGGCTAAGGAAGAGGCCCCTTATCCTGAACCTCTTCTAACTCTGAGATGGAAGCCAAAATTTCCCTCCCCTTCCTATTAGGGGAAACAAGAATCTCATTTTGAGCAAGATTATGGGTAGTCTAAATGACTTGCCTAATAATTAGACCACAAGGAGTCGCAACGGTCGTATCCAAGGTAGATGTTTCCCAACTAAATGCATACTTAGAAATCCGGCCAAAGAGTGAGCAACCCAAAACTCCTATCTTAATCGCCACATACCATCTTTTCTCTTCATCACATATACACGACCAAGAAAAAAGGACATCATAAGAGATTCGAGAAAATGAAACAGGAAAATGAGGCCATGATGCCTGTAACACCCCATTTTCTACCCGATAATTATAATAAAATCAGAGTGTAGAAAATTTTAAACATCAAACATGAGGCATTACATTTTCAACTTAAAACCACAAACAACCTGTATTTCATTTATCTTTGATACATATCATTCGACTTCTACAACTTTAAAATTATAATTCATACACAATTTTATTCAACTAGATCAAACTTCAACTTATAATTATTCATCAACTTTTATTCAACTAAAAACAACTTAAAACAACAGTAATTACTTCTGATTATTCAACTTGGATCTCAACAGCTATAATAATTACACAGCAACAAAACAACTACTATAATCATGATCCCATCCCGAGTGTTACGTATCAGAGCAAGACACCATCTCGACTAACAGCAACTAACGACTTCATAAAATCATTTCAAACTTCCATCGCTATCTAGATACATGTCTGTTTCCCATGGTAGGGGAAACTGTCGCGTGAAAAAAATCAATCGGGGATGAGACACGTGATGCCTTCTTTGGGCTTGGGCTCAAGAAAATGATTTTTGTTTTTTCGACCAAACTTTTTATTGTTTCCAAAGTAGGAAAAGGAAAAAAGCTGCAATAACCTTAAAAGTGGGGGGAGAGATCTTTGGGTAAGAGGGTTGGTTATACGAAGGGAAGGTATTAGCACCCAATATATCTATAGTACTCTATAGGTTTCTTTGTTATGTCAATTTCATTCTATGCTATTGGGGTTCTGTTGTGAGATAGGTGGGAAACTAAGGTGTTTGTTTGATTATGCTCGCAAAGATCATCGCAATCTTCTGCATACATATCCCTTAGAGGGAATCAGAGCATCTGTAGCTCGGGTCTACGGGTGCTAAGGTTTGAATGGTTTGAGGGAGAAGTTTTGCTCGCCAAGGATACGACCTTGTGCCTACGTATTCTCAAAGGGATGTTGAGAAAGTCAGAGCAATCGTAGTTCCCACTTATGCTAGTGGAAGCAAAGGATAAGAGACAAATGTCATCTCAATGTTCGATGTATCTAATCTATATCATCACATACATATGTTTGATTTTGTTTGAAAATATTTTCATTATAAGCCCTGGGCCATGCCACTTATGGTGCTTAGAATGATAAAGATGTTTTTTAGCCAGCCTTGTGGCAAAAACTTTCAATGAAGTCAGCCTTGTGACAAAAAGTTTTGATTAATCAGCCAGCCTTGTGGCAAAAGTTTCAATGAAGTCAGCCTTGTGACAAAAACTTTGATTAATCAGCCAGTATGGTGGCAAAAAGGTTTGATTGATTAGCCAGCCTTGTGGCAAAAAAGTTAAGTTGATTGATTGATTGATTGTTTGTTTGTGATGATATAGAAGAGATACTCCTATCATAGAGATGATAAATGTCTAATCTCCTAGGGTATTTGATTTGGATATTGGGGATGCTTATAAGAAGCCCGTGGGTCCTTGTACGAAGCCCAAGAGGAGGCTATTCGAGGGTCCTTGCATTATAAGCCCAAGAGGAGGCTATGGGAGGGACTAGCGAGGGTCCTTGCATTGTAAGCCCAAGAGGAGGCTATGGGAGGGACAAGTCGTTTGTACGAAGCCCAAGAGGAGGCATGGTATAGTTGGTTTGAGCTCTTAGAGCGATTTCACCGGGAAACCATACTCTATGTCCTAACCTAAACTAGGGAGATTCTTTGCACGAAGCCCAATAGGAGGCTATGGGGAACCTAGTGTTGTACTAAGTTGAACAAGTATATATAACACGATCAAAAATATGAACAAGTACGAACAAATATGAACAAGTACATGAACAAATATGAACAAGTACATGAACAAATACATATATATGTCAAGGTGTGTGTATACAATGGAGTTTATGAAGGAAATATACCTGTAAGCATGATCCGTTTGTATGCACGGGGGCTCGGGACTTATACTCGGAGAGAGGCCCATTGAGTGTATTCATGGCTATGTAAACAAATAATTACAAGAGGGGCTTGGGACTTATACCTACATGGAGGCCCATGGTATTTTTGGGAAGATTTAAAGAAAACCTTCATTTTTTATTTTTTATTCGAGGTTAAAAATCAAATTGATCGAGGTATGTACAAAAAGGTGTATGTACAATGAAATACCTAATTTCATGCAAAGGAATGGGACTTATACCTATGTGGAGGCCCATGTTTTATTTTATAAAACATGGTTAATTGATTTGTTAAGTTTGTCGTTTCTGAAAACAGTTTGAAAAGTTTTTTTGAAAACAGTTGATCGCTTCGTTGAAAAACAGTTTGAATTTTTGACAAAAGTCAACTTAATTAAGATAAAAACAAATTTCATGCTTAATTAAGACCTAAAAGATTAGGGTTTGATCACAAAAATATTTACAAATGATTAGGTTTGAAAAATCAAATAAAAAACCATATTTAAAGTAGGCAAAATACCCTTTTTCGTCCTCCAACTTTACCTCGGGGTCCATTTTGGTCCCTTAATTTTTAAAACGTTCAAATAGATCCCTTATCTATTAAAAATGTGTCACGTTTATCCTTCTGTTTGTTTCCGTTAGTGATGTTCTGTTTTAGGGTTTCTACGTGGCTGATCTGATGGATGATGTGGCATATGCTGACCCAAGTTCACCAAAACTCTAAGAAAAATTAAAAAATTTAATTTGTTTTCAACTAGACTTGAACCTTTGTCACATGGGTAGCCAGCAAATTACCTTGCCACTAATCCAATTTGCCTTTTTTGGTACTAGTCACAAATTAAATATTTTTACTCTTAATTTAACCTAACTAATTTCAAACCCAGAAAACCTTTTGTTAACAATGTTGGGTCTCTACACAGTGTGGCAAGAACTGAACATTGAATTTCGGCAATCTAATCTATTATCAAGACCTAGACAAAAGCAATCAATACCATGAGAAAATAAATAGCAGCGACTTTGGAAGATTTACGAAAGGAAACAACTGTGGCGTCGAAAGTAAACAACAATGGTGACGGCATGAAAAAATAACGGCGGCAATGGTGTGAGGAAACTGTAGGTGAAAGAAATTGTGAAATTCATTTTCTATTTGATGTAGTTTTTCATCACTTTGTGTAAAACACGTGAATTGATAAAGGCAGAATTTGAAACTTTGATGGGTATTTCCTCAAAGATATCCACCCATGATAAGTTTTTCTCCCTCAATTTTTTACCAGTAAAATTATTGCTGCGATACAGTTCCATGAATGAGTCTGAGAGCTTCAAGACATTCAAAGCATTGAACCCGTTCCATTTTGTTCTTTCAGCCGCCGCAGAAAACATGGGTCAAACGAATTAATTTATTATTCGATTTATGGAATGGGTATTTTGGATTAAACGATTTTAGTTTATGTTTTGATTTTTGCAATTGATTTTCAGATTTTGGGTTTCGGAAGTCATTGATTTTCGATTTCAGTTTATGTTTTGCTTATGGGTTTCAAAAGCCATTGATTTTTCAGATTCTGACTTGATAATGAGTCTCTATGTGTTCTCATGGTTTGGCAATGATGATGATGATGATAATGGAGAAGATGATGCAAAGAAATTATATGGTAATCTATATTTAATTTGTATCTGAAATAATCAGAAGTGGAAGTGGTCTAGTGGCACAGTATTCTATCAAGTAATCAAAATGACTTTGGTTCGAGTCCTAATGAAGCCAAATTTTGTTAGTTTTTTTCTGAAATTTGGGTGACCTTGGTGATGATGTGATGCCATGTCAGATGCCACGCTTGCAAAAATAAACGTCGTTAGTGGGATTTAGACGGAAAGGATCCAAATGAAGCTGTTTGGAAACATAAGGGATTTATTTGAACTTTTTAAAAATTAAGGGACTAAAATGGACCCCGAGGTAAAGTTGGAGGACGAAAAAGGGTATTTTGCCTTTAAAGTATTAAAAATACTTAAAAACATGTCATTTTAAACCTAATAAAAAATATATTAAATAAATATTTTTTGTGATTTTTTTTTATATTCATAAAATATATGTGTTAAATAAAGAGTGTACAAAAAATGAAGCAAAAATGAATTGATTTGGTTAGTTAATTAATTAGTTAGAGTTGTTAAGAAAATTGAAGAAAATAAGTGTTAAAAAAAATAAGGTTTGGTCCTGCCAGGGTTTGAACCCACGCCCTCACTCTCACCAGCCAAAACACTTACCAACTGAGCCACGCTTGTGGCTTGTAATACACACGCGTTCCATTGATTATATTTAAAAACAAACCTTTGAATTTTCTGAATCATAAAATGGCGCCAAGAACACACCTTCAACTGAAATTCGAAAATCTTCAAAACTGTGTTGTTTTGATCAAGTAAAGGGTCTATCTCACTCGGTTTTGCACGAGGAACATGATGGTGATCTCACAATTCATTTATTTTTGCTCTAAGGTGGTTAATTTTTGCATGAACATGAAGAACCCTAGAACTGAAATTCAATGTGAAATCGTGTGTATGCAAGTTATGATGCAATTGATTGAGGGTTAATGATCCTCATAGGTGCAGAAACAAGATGGTATATCAATATTTTGTTTATGATGCATGTATGTATGAGTTTGAAGTTCATGAGGCTTACCTTCAAAAACGGCAAAACTGGAGATTGAATTCTTCAATAGAGGTGTTACAGATGCTTTGTAATGATCTGGATAGCTTCAATGATGATAATGGAACATGTCTGGATGCTTGGAGTGAACTGAATTCATTTGAGCTTAGCCATGGGACCCAATCTGCAGTTGCTTGGAGTGAGGATCGAATTTGATGATGGAGGTGTTTCAGATCATGAATGATGGTTGGGATAGTTCACATATGGTATATGGAATGTGTTTGGATGATTAGCTTGGACAGAATTGGCCTGGAATTGATTTTGGCATGATAAGGCTAGTGTTATGCATATTTGGAGGTTGAAGAGTGATTCTGAGATTTGAGGTGTTTTGGGGTGTGTGAATGGATCAAGCACACCCCATATGATGTTTATGAGTTGTGGGAAGCATTACTTTGGCCAGAACTTCAAGGGTTTGGAGGTTGAAGTTTCTACCCCTTTGAAACTCATGAAACTTGCAACTTAAGAAAGAAGAGAGAAAACCTATGATTATGAGATTTTGGTGTGATTTTGAATGAAGTTTGGACCTCTATTTATAGGCCAAGGATTCTGAATGCAGAGCTTTGCAAGTTGATCAAAGAATGGTGATTTGGCATTTGGAGATAAAATGGAATCTTTACATTAAATGCAAATGGTTAAAAGTGACTTAACCATGGTTAATCTTCCAAGCTTCTTATCCTCTTCCATTCTGATCTTCAAATCAGAAAATATCTCTCAATTATTGCATTGATGCATCATTACTTGCATTATAGGTCATGTAGTGTTGAAACTTAGTGAAAATGGTTTGAAATTTCAAGTGAAAATGATCACTAAATGCATAATTCAAACCCATAGCTATGCTCCATATTTTTTCATGCTCTTGGACATTTTGGAAAGCTCATGTTATGTACTTCAAAACCCTAGTTGAAAGTTTCTTCAAGACCTTTAAGGAAATGGGTGAAAAAGATCCATGAACTTTGAAGAAAGTGAGATTTTAAGTGAAATTTTCAAAAGATACCAACTTTGAAGCTCCATATCTCTTAAATGGTTGATCTTTTGGAAAATCATTTTATGTGACAAAGTTGTTCATTGGATCAAAATCTACAACTTGGGGTCATGTCCCAAGTCATTAGGTCAAATCCTGAGCAAAAGTCAGGGGTATGCTATCTTCAGTCAAAACCCTAATCTGGTTGATTCAAAGTCTCTGAGCTTGTTGAAATGAATCTTTGAGGACCAAATGTTGACTGTTGATGAAGATGGTTCTTTTGAGATGAAGGGAGAACAAAACCCTAATTGTTACTTGTACTTGTTAGAACAAGATTTGTTCTGATCAATTATCTTAGTTTTGATGATAACAATAATATGAATTTTGCTTAAGATAATATGGTACTCTAATCCAATGCAATTTCCTTTTCAGGAAATATATAAAGAGTACGCATAATTCAGCGCTCAGAAGCTTTGTCTCAAAGGGTTCAGCATGCAACATCAGAACATGGTCTGGCAAGACATCAGAAGATGGTCGAAGCAGAATCAGAACATGGGTCTATGGAAGCATCAGAAGAACATGAGATCAGAAGCACTGAAGTTCTGATGGTATCACGCTCAGAAGCACTTCAAGGTCAAAAGATGCTTTGCACCAAGCTGTTTGACTCTGATGATATTCAAACGTTGTATTCACAAACATCAGATCAGAAGGAAGTACAAGTGGCAAGCTACGCTGACTGACAAAAGGAACGTTAAAAGCTACTAAAGGCAACGTCAGTAGACACAGCGTGAACAAGGCTCGAGGTAGTTGACAAAAGCGTATAACATTAAATGCGATGCTGTACGGAACACGCAAAGCATTAAATGCACTCAACGGTCATCTTCTCCAACGCCTATAAATATGAAGTTCTGATGAGAAGCAAGGTTAACGATTCTGCACAAAACAACTCATATTAACTTGCTGAAACTCTGTTCTACTCAAAGCTCAGAATCTTCATCTTCATCAAAGCTCACTACATTGCTGTTGTAATATATTAGTGAGATTAAGCTTAAACGTTAAGAGAAATATCACAGTTTGTGATTATAGCTTTTAAGAAGCAATTGTAATACTCTTAGAATTGATTACATTAAGTTGTAAGGAACTAGAGTGATCGTGTGGATCAGAATACTCTAGAAAGTCTTAGAGGGTATCTAAGCAGTTGTTCCTGGAGTGATCAGTGTGTGATCAGAAGACTCTGGAAGACTTAGTTGCTGACTAAGTGGAGAACCATTGTAATCCGTGCGATTAGTGGATTAAATCCTCAGTTGAGGTAAATCATCTCTGCGGGGGTGGACTGGAGTAGTTTAGTTAACAACGAACCAGGATAAAAATAACTGTGCAATTTATTTTTATCTGTCAAGTTTTTAAAGCTACACTTATTCAAACCCCCCCTTTCTAAGTGTTTTTCTATCCTTCAATTGGCATCAGAGCGCCGGTTCTAAGGTGCAAGCACTTAACCGTGTTTAGAAAAGATTCAGGAAGAGAAAAACGCTTCAGTAAAAGATGGCTGATGAAACTGCAAAGTCTACATCTACATCTGGCTCTGCTGAGCAACACAATGGTAACAATGGTTATACTAGACCGCCAGTATTTGATGGTGAAAACTTTGAATACTGGAAAGATAAACTGGAAAGTTACTTTCTTGGTCTAGATGGTGATCTATGGGATCTTCTGATGGATGGTTACAAACATCCAGTAAATGCCAGTGGCGTAAAGCTGACAAGGCAAGAAATGAACGATGATCAGAAGAAGCTTTTCAGGAATCATCATAAATGTAGAACTGTTTTGCTGAATGCTATCTCTCATGCTGAGTATGAGAAGATATCTAACAGGGAAACGGCCTATGACATATATGAGTCTTTGAAAATGACTCATGAAGGAAATGCTCAAGTCAAGGAGACTAAAGCTCTCGCTTTAATCCAGAAGTATGAAGCCTTCAAGATGGAGGATGATGAAGACATTGAAAAGATGTTTTCAAGATTTCAAACTCTTACTGCTGGATTGAGAGTTCTTGACAAGGGATACACCAAGGCCGATCACATAAAGAAGATCATCAGAAGCTTACCCAGAAGATGGGGTCCTATGGTGACTGCATTCAAGATTGCAAAGAATCTGAATGAAGTTTCTCTGGAAGAGCTTATCAGTGCCTTGAGAAGCCATGAAATAGAGCTGGACGCAAATGAGCCTCAAAAGAAAGGTAAGTCTATTGCATTAAAATCCAATATCAAGAAATGCACTAACGCTTTTCAGGCTAGAGAAGAAGATCCTGAAGAATCAGAATCTGAAGAAGAAGATGAACTGTCCTTGATCTCCAAAAGGCTAAATCAACTCTGGAAGAACAAGCAAAGGAAGTTCAGAGGCGTCAGAAGTTCAAAGAAATTTGAACGTGGAGAATCTTCTGATGACAGAAGATTTGACAAGAAGAAGGTCATGTGCTATGAATGCAATGAGCCTGGACACTTCAAGAATGAATGTCCAAAACTTCAGAAGGAAAATCCCAAGAAGAAGTTTCATAAGAAGAAAGGTCTTATGGCAACCTGGGATGAGTCAGAAGATGATTCAGACTCTGAAGATGAGCAGGCTAACTGTGCGCTGATGGCGACAGAAGATAACGGATCAGAATCTACATCAGAATCAGATTCTGAAGAGGTATTTTCTGAACTTACTAGAGATGAGTTAGTTTCCGGTCTAACAGAACTTCTGGAATTCAAGTCTCAGATTAGTCTCAAATACAAAAAGCTGAAAAAGCTATTTGAATTTGAAACAAAGAAGCTTGAGTTGGAGAATTCTGAATTAAAAGAAAAACTTTTAAAATTATCCAATAATGTTGGATCTTCTTCTGATTCAGAAAAATCCACTCCTAGTCTAAACCATATTCTGAAAGAATATGATTTGAGTTTCAGGAAGTTCTTATCTAGAAGTATTGGCAGAAGTCAGCTAGCTTCTATGATATATGCTGTGTCTGGAAACAAAAGAGTCGGCATTGGTTTTGAGGGTGAAACCCCATACAAACTTGAACCTGTTGATGAAATGAAATTCACATACAAGCCATTGTATGATCAGTTCAAGTATGGCCACTCCCATGATATTAGGCACACTTCACATGCTCAAAGTTTTCACATAACACACACCAAAAAGCATGTGACACAACCTAGGAAATATCATGAAACTCACATTAAAAATTATCATGCTGTTCCTCCTATTGCTTACAATGTTAAACCCAAGTTCAATCAGAACTTGAGAAAATCTAACAAGAAAGGACCCAAGAAGATGTGGGTACCTAAGGATAAGATTATTCCTATTGCAGATATCCTTGGCTGCAAAAAGGACAAAGCACAACATGTCGTGGTACCTGGACTCTGGATGCTCACGACACATGACAGGAAGAAGGTCTATGTTCCAAGACCTGGTGCTTAAGTCTGGAGGAGAAGTCAAGTTTGGAGGAGATCAGAAGGGCAAGATAATTGGCTCTGGAACTATAAAGTCTGGTAACTCTCCTTCCATTTCTAATGTACTTCTTGTAGAAGGATTAACACATAACCTCTTATCTATCAGTCAATTGAGTGACAATGGTTATGATATAATCTTTAATCAAAAGTCTTGCAAGGCTGTAAATCAGAAGGATGGCTCAATCCTATTTACAGGCAAGAGGAAGAACAACATTTATAAGACAGATCTGCAAGATCTTATGAGTCAGAAGGTGACTTGTCTTATGTCTGTTTCTGAAGAGCAGTGGGTCTGGCACAGAAGATTAGGTCATGCTAGTTTGAGAAAGATTTCTCAGATTAACAAACTGGATCTTGTCAGAGGACTCCCTAATCTGAAATTCAAATCAGATGCTCTTTGTGAAGCATGTCAGAAGGGCAAGTTCTCCAAACCTGCATTCAAGTCCAAGAATGTTGTTTCTACCTCAAGGCCATTAGAACTCTTGCACATTGATCTGTTTGGACCAGTCAAAACAGCATCTGTCAGAGGGAAGAAATATGGATTAGTCATCGTAGATGATTATAGCCGCTGGACGTGGGTAAAATTCTTGAAACACAAGGATGAGTCTCATTCAGTGTTCTTTGATTTCTGCATTCAGATTCAATCTGAAAAAGAGTGTAAAATCATAAAGGTTAGAAGTGATCATGGTGGTGAATTTGAGAACAGATCCTTTGAAGAATTCTTCAAAGAAAATGGTATTGCCCATGATTTCTCTTGTCCTAGAACTCCACAGCAAAATGGAGTTGTAGAACGAAAGAATAGGACTCTGCAAGAAATGGCCAGAACCATGATCAATGAAACCAATATGGCTAAGCATTTCTGGGCAGAAGCAATAAACACTGCATGCTATATTCAGAATAGAATCTCTATCAGACCTATTCTAAATAAGACTCCTTATGAATTGTGGAAGAATAAAAAGCCCAACATTTCATATTTCCATCCTTTTGGATGTGTATGCTTTATTCTGAACACTAAAGATCATCTTGGTAAGTTTGATTCCAAAGCACAAAAATGTTTCCTTCTTGGATATTCTGAACGCTCAAAAGGCTACAGAGTATACAATACTGAAACATTGATTGTAGAAGAATCAATCAATATCAGGTTTGATGATAAGCTTGGTTCTGAAAAACCAAAGCAGTTTGATAATTTTGCAGATTGTGATATTGATATATCAGAAGTTGTTGAGCCAAGAAGCAACGCATCAGAAGCAGAGCTTCTCAGAAGCAAAGAATCTGAAGATCAAGTATCAGCTTCTCTGGAGAATCTAAGCATTTCTGAAGAACCATCTGTCAGAAGATCATCCAGACTCATCTCTGGTCATTCAGAAGATGTCATTCTTGGAAAGAAGGATGATCCAATCAGAACAAGAGCATTCCTTAAGAACAATGCAGACTGTCAATTAGGCCTTGTATCTTTGATCGAGCCAACTTCTGTTGATCATGCTCTAGAAGATCCAGACTGGATAATTGCTATGCAAGAAGAACTGAATCAGTTTACAAGGAATGATGTTTGGGATCTTGTTCCTAGACCAGATGGATTCAATATAATCGGTACAAAATGGGTCTTCAGAAACAAGCTCAGTGAGAAAGGTGAAGTGGTAAGGAACAAAGCCAGACTGGTGGCTCAGGGTTATAGTCAGCAAGAAGGGATTGACTATACAGAAACCTTTGCACCAGTGGCCAGGTTAGAATCTATTCGTCTATTAATTTCATTTGCCACTCAACATAACATCACTCTTTATCAGATGGATGTTAAGAGTGCCTTCTTAAATGGTTATATAGATGAAGAAGTTTATGTCCATCAACCTCCTGGTTTTGAAGACTCTATGTCTCCTAATCATGTTTTTAAATTAAAGAAATCGTTGTATGGATTGAAACAAGCTCCCAGAGCTTGGTATGAACGCTTAAGTTCTTTCCTTCTGGATAATGGTTTCACTAGAGGAAAAGTGGACACTACTCTCTTTTGTAAAACCTTTAAAAGGGATATTTTAATTTGTCAAATATATGTAGATGATATTATTTTTGGAACATCTAATGCTACACTTGGAAAGGAGTTTGCTGAGTCCATGCAGGCTGAGTTTGAAATGAGCATGATGGGAGAACTCAAGTATTTCCTTGGAATACAAATAAATCAAACATCAGAAGGAACGTATGTTCACCAAACCAAGTATGTGAAGGAACTTCTGAAGAAGTTTAATCTTCTAGACTGCAAAGAAGCCAAAACTCCTATGCATCCAACATGCATCCTAGGTAAGGATGAGGTAAGTAAGAAGGTAGATCAGAAGTTATACAGAGGTATGATTGGATCTCTTCTATATTTGACTGCTTCTAGACCTGACATTCTGTTCAGTGTTTGTTTGTGTGCTAGATTCCAATCAGATCCTAGAGAATCTCATTTAACTGCTGTTAAGAGAATTCTAAGGTATCTGAAAGGTACTACTAATGTTGGCTTAGTTTACAGAAAATCTAAAGAATACAACTTAGTAGGATTCTGCGATGCTGACTATGCTGGAGACAGAATTGAAAGAAAGAGTACTTCAGGAAGTTGCCAATTTCTTGGAAGTCATTTGATCTCCTGGTATAGCAAGAAGCAAGCAACTATTGCTCTATCAACAACAGAAGCAGAATATGTCGCTGCTGCTGGTTGCAGTACACAGATGCTCTGGATGAAGAGTCAGTTAGAAGATTATCAGATATATGAGAGTAACATTCCTATATTCTGTGATAATACTTCTGCTATATGTTTATCTAAGAATCCTATTCTTCATTCAAAGGCTAAACATATTGAGATTAAACATCATTTCATAAGGGACTATGTTCAGAAGGGTGTTATATCTTTAAACTTTGTGGATACAGACCATCAATGGGCTGATATCTTTACAAAACCCCTGGCTGAAGATAGGTTTAAGTTCATTCTGAAGAACATCAGTATGGATTTATGCCCAGAATGAGAAGATGAGAAGTTCTTACGTATGAGTATCTTCTGAAATGAATGTGGATTTTGTTTAGAAGTTCTGATTGAAATCTTTTAGAAATTATGATTCGGTTATTACTAACGTTTCATTGTCTAAGTTGATTCAGAACCTCTTTTAAAGCAAAACAGCTGTAACGTTTTATCTCGGGATGGTAAACCTGTCGTTACTGTTCATGGATAAGCGCGCGTGCAGTTGAAGGGACGCCGACCATAGGTAACTGTGCTAGTCACCTCATTTGTCTTTATTATCTCTCCTCATGTCACGTAACATTAAATGCTATCCATCATTTGTTTCATTTTATTTTCTTTTAAATACTCTTCAAACGCTTCTCCTTCCCTCCTATATTTTCTCTATTACACTTTGTCTTTGTTTTCCTTCTCTATTTTTTTGCATTCATATCAAACCCTAGCTGTTGAAACATCTTCTACCAAACCCAAAAAGATAAAGATCACCTATGACCCTCTCAAGGTGAATCCATTCGAAGCAAAGTTATCTGGAAACTATTCTAGACGTGTGTTTCAACCCCTGGTGAAAGCCCTCCATCATCTCCATCTTCTTCCTCATCTTTTTACCTTAAGACTCAACTTCCTCCTCATCTAACCTTTCCTCTCCCTCAACCCATTCCAAAGAAATCTCTTAATTTTCACCTGCTGAGAATGTTGTCTCTGATAAAGACTGTGGAAGATCTGCATCAGAACCAAGTCTCCCTGATCCCTCGCCTGGAAGCCCAAGAAGCAGTCAATGATGCGTTTCACTCCTTCATGGCAAGGAAAACTGCAACTATTGACAGGGTTCAAGACATGCTGGCACAGATTTTGTCTTAGCTAGGGTCTTAGTCTTTGGTCTTACTAGTCTTCTTTCCTTGTTGCATCTGCTTGTTAAACATCTTCTCATGTAATATCTTTTGATTATCAATGAAAAGTTTCTTTGTTTTTTACATTCCAGTGATTTTATTTGTCGTTTTATTCATCTGAATCTTTTGAAATATTCTTTTTGATGTTATGACAAAAAGGGGGAGAAGATAAATGATAAATGATTTGATTAATCTATCAGTTGCTGGGTAAAGCTCCCACACATTTACTAACAAGAACTGCAAGTTCTATATGGCTTAAGTGTTTTGCAGGTATAAAGAAGTGAAGAGAATCTTCAAAGCAAACACAAGAAGCAAAACCATAAGAAGTGTTATTCTGTAAAAAGAATAAGCTCATGGAAACTGAAGCAAGCTGAGTGCTGTCAAGCTTCAGAAATCAGAAGCAAGAAAGAAGAATGAATCAGAAGCACTGATAATAGAATTTGATCCATATTTGTCTATTTGCTTTGACAAAATTCTATTTGCTCTGATACATTATTTTAGCCTATATGGCTCTGATACATATAATGTGTTCTAATATACATTTTATGTTCTGACTCGTTCATGCTGACTTTTTTCGTTTAGTTTTTGTTCTATAACATTTCAGGATGTAGAGATGCTCTGATGATGCTCTGGTACATTCAACAATGTTCTGATACAAATCTAGCATGAAGTGATGTTGGTAGAAATTCAAAGCTCTGAAGCTATCCGAGGGAAGCAGAAATCAGAAGCTGTGAATGTTCTAAAGATCCAGAAAACTCAAGTTCTGAAGCTGTCCTAAATGGAAGCAGAAATCAGAAGCTGTGAATGTTCTGAAGATCAAAGAAATTCAAGTTCTGAAGCTGTCCTAAATGGAAGCAGAAATCAGAAGCTGTGAATGTTCTGAAGATCAAAGAAATTCAAGTTCTGAAGCTGTCCTAGATGGAAGCAGGAATCAGAAGCTGTGAGTATTCTAGGGATCTAAAGAAATTCTAGTTCTGAACCTGTCCAATGGAAGCAGAAGTCAGAAGC
Organism: Vicia villosa; assembly: GCF_029867415.1. Classification (NCBI taxonomy): domain Eukaryota; kingdom Viridiplantae; phylum Streptophyta; class Magnoliopsida; order Fabales; family Fabaceae; genus Vicia; species Vicia villosa. Next base: position 715,206 of record NW_026705151.1, on the reverse strand, counting down.
TATGAATTCTCTAAAGACAGAAGCTTATGTGATCGTCTCTACCGAAATAATCAGGGAAGTCTTTTATTAAAGTTCTTCGAGTATTTATTTCAGGGGGAGATTATTTATCTCAGGGGGAGATTGTTAATCTCAGGGGGAGACATATTCATATGCTTATGCTATAGCTGTGTAATTTGTCTTTTGCCGTCTGCTCTTTCTGATCGCAAATTCATATCATTTATATATGTTTTTGTCATCATCAAAAAGGGGGAGATTGTTAGAACAAGATTTGTTCTGATCAATTATCTTAGTTTTGATGATAACAATAATATGAATTTTGCTTAAGATAATATGGTACTCTAATCCAATGCAATTTCCTTTTCAGGAAATATATAAAGAGTACGCATAATTCAGCGCTCAGAAGCTTTGTCTCAAAGGGTTCAGCATGCAACATCAGAACATGGTCTGGCAAGACATCAGAAGATGGTCGAAGCAGAATCAGAACATGGGTCTATGGAAGCATCAGAAGAACATGAGATCAGAAGCACTGAAGTTCTGATGGTATCACGCTCAGAAGCACTTCAAGGTCAGAAGATGCTTTGCACCAAGCTGTTTGACTCTGATGATATTCAAACGTTGTATTCACAAACATCAGATCAGAAGGAAGTACAAGTGGCAAGCTACGCTGACTGACAAAAGGAACGTTAAAAGCTACTAAAGGCAACGTCAGTAGACACAGCGTGAACAAGGCTCGAGGTAGTTGACAAAAGCGTATAACATTAAATGCGATGCTGTACGGAACACGCAAAGCATTAAATGCACTCAACGGTCATCTTCTCCAACGCCTATAAATATGAAGTTCTGATGAGAAGCAAGGTTAACGATTCTGCACAAAACAACTCATATTAACTTGCTGAAACTCTGTTCTACTCAAAGCTCAGAATCTTCATCTTCATCAAAGCTCACTACATTGCTGTTGTAATATATTAGTGAGATTAAGCTTAAACGTTAAGAGAAATATCACAGTTTGTGATTATAGCTTTTAAGAAGCAATTGTAATACTCTTAGAATTGATTACATTAAGTTGTAAGGAACTAGAGTGATCGTGTGGATCAGAATACTCTAGAAAGTCTTAGAGGGTATCTAAGCAGTTGTTCCTGGAGTGATCAGTGTGTGATCAGAAGACTCTGGAAGACTTAGTTGCTGACTAAGTGGAGAACCATTGTAATCCGTGCGATTAGTGGATTAAATCCTCAGTTGAGGTAAATCATCTCTGCGGGGGTGGACTGGAGTAGTTTAGTTAACAACGAACCAGGATAAAAATAACTGTGCAATTTATTTTTATCTGTCAAGTTTTTAAAGCTACACTTATTCAAACCCCCCCTTTCTAAGTGTTTTTCTATCCTTCAGTACTGATGAGTGATTTCTTGTTTAAACCCTGCTGAGTCACAAGTAGCAAACACAAACTATGCAATTTGTTAGAGATGCAAATGATGCATATGCAGATGATATGAGGTGGTATCTTAGGTCAAAAATTGGGGTATGACAGAAACATCAGCAGAAGGGGTGAGATATTGAAAAATATAAACAAAAGTATGATAATTAATATATTAGACAGGAATCGTATAACCATCACTATTTTCAAACAACGGTTATAATAATACTATAGCAACAACTAGTAACAACAGGTATAACAACCATCAGCAACAACAATTATCACAATAATTATATTAACTATTTCGCAACTCAAACCAACACAACTTATATCAACAGCAACTCATAACAACAGCACTACACAAGAACTTGAAATGCGACACAAATTATGCACATGCATGTGGTGCCATTTGGAGCAGAACTCCCAACTTAAACATATGCCAGGTTATCGAGGCATTTCAACAAGGCATAAGCCTTCAACTTAATCCGCCAATACAGGCCAACGTGGTGCCAATCCAGGCCAACTTAATAATGCAATGTATGCCATGCAACGAACAGATGCAACATCCACAAGTACAACAACAACAACAACTTAAACACACAACAACAACAACTTAAACATGCATTAATTGCATCAACTTAAATCAACACTGGTTATTTGACCTACAACTCAAACATGTCCATATATTGGGACGATTCAACTTATTCAACATTGGCCATAGGCCTACAACTCAATCAACGCATCAACAACAAGATATAATAACAACAGCTCAACAATAACACAACAACGGTAACAATTCTACACTAGCATAAGCCTACAACTTGGTCTTGCTAATAAATAGAGACCACACACAAAATCCATACTCACCGTTTATTCACACCAAACAACACAATGACACACACAACCAATATACAACAATGCCATTATAATTTCATACTCATTTAACACTCCAACAAAATATTTTTATTAATTTATCTTATACTCTTAACTCGTGACAAATTATAATAATATATAATTATAACTCGACAGAGTTTCCAAGGAACTCTAAACAACTCTATAATAATTCCTACGATTCTAAAGTGCCCAAAAATACTCTACTGACAACTCTTACATATAAGAGTAACTCTTATGAACCTAATTGGCTAATGGTCTGACTCAAGTAATAATAAAACAACTCTAAAGAGTCAAATACCTTCAATTATACTTCTAGGCTCGTCAGGATTAACTCTAAACAACTCGGAAACACTTCTGACAACCTTATTGACAACTCTAACAACCCTATTGATAACTCTAACATGACTGAAAATAACTAAAGTTAGCCAAATAATATAAATATTCATCTCTAACTCGAAACTCCTAAAATATTATACTAATAATATTAAATTATTATTATTATTATTAAAATAATTATTAAAATAATTATTAAAATGAAATATTTCATATTAGCAAATTGAAACATCATGAGACGTTATGTACTATGTAACCCATATGTATCTCCACAGTACATTTTAAATTGGTATATCTATTGTGATTCACCTACGTAGTTATATGGCTACAGTGCCGAATTCCAATTATCCTAAGAACATCAACGTGATCTACCTAATGGGTTATGTTTACCAATACATAGGTCACTCCAATATACTATTTTTAAAGTGACATCACAGTTTGTTAAATCCATAGAAATTAGAAGCAATTATGTCCAGGAACCATGATACTACATTGAGATCAATAGGCATAGCAATTGACGCTACATTACCAGAAATATATATCGTGAAAGAAGCGAAACAGTAAAGTGGTGAATCATATAGATTTGTATATAATAACTAACAATATATATGGATAAATTTTCCAGTTCCAGTCTCCAATTTATTTAATTTCTGCATTTGTATTCCTTCACAATCTCTTCGACAAATAATTCCAGATCAATACCACGTCCAACCGTAATTCAAATTCCAGTATCAATTAATTTCATATAAACCGCAACATAGATTTTTACCACGAACAACGACACAATTTCACATAATCCAAATTATTTGAATCAATCAATTTCGGCATCAACTATAACAATCACACACAAACAGAGGCGATTATACAAATCCAATCTCACATACCAACTATCATAATCCCGGTTATAAGATTCGAACCCCACCCTTACCTTGGATTGGAGATTGCCTCTAATATCCGATCGAGTGCAAGCCTTTGCCTTTTCCCCGAAATCCACGATCAACTCCTCTTCTGCCAAAACCTCATTCCTCTTGTCGGCAACTTCGTTTCACGATCTATTCTCCCAAAATCCAAAACCTTATTTTCGCTGTGCTAAAAACCTCTTTTTCTGTAACTTCTACGCGCCTCTTCCCTTACACAAAAACCTAATTCCTCATTAAAATAAAATCTTTTTTTTTCTTTATTCCATTAATCCAATAATAACAATATTATTATTATTATTATATCTAATGGGCTTAAACTTCACACCTCTAATTTTATATTTAACACACAACCTCAAAATCCAACTTAGTTAAATAATCCAATATAATAAAATTATTCTTAATATTATTTCTCCGACTAACTGACTAAAATCTGATTTTAACTTAATAATCCAAATGCGCTTTTTAAAATCACACTGACAAATTCAACTACTCCGATACATTCTCGAACTTCTTCTAAATCCAATAATTAAATCCTTCCATAATTTAATTAACTAATTAAATTTGGGGCGTTACAATGCCACTTACCAAAGATTATATTCCTTTCCTCCTTAGATTTGACATCCACCAACCAACAAGTCTAAATGCACCTTTTCAACCAATTTCTAGGCGCCACATAAAATAGAACGACTCCCCCAATGTATCCAAGATCTTAACAGAAGGCCACCAATCAGTTCTTCTGTTATAGCTCCTCATCCGACAGGCCCTCCTCTCTATAGCGATACAACTATGTCCCCGTCAAGTAGTGGCTTTGGGTCTAATACTTGTGAAAAATGTCAGTGCACCCAAGCAAAGAACTAGGTTCTAAATTACATTTTTTTGCATGTACCTCCTTACTAACAGAAGTAACTAGATAAAATTGATCCTTGAAAGGTTTCATGTTGTTGCATTAAGCCTCGAAATATTTGACACTTTTCCTCAAAGAATCAAGCCTGAGTCATTCATGTAGTTGGGGATCTTTTGAGTCTTGAAAGATGAAAGAACAATTTCACAGTTGGCCTACTACCTTTGTATTCACATTAGTATTGTAAAACATTGACAAATATCCAACTCGTCGTATGCAACTCTAAATGAAATGGTTCAATACATCAACTTCAAAATTATTGAAAGAAATGTGATAACCTATAAGAAAGAACTGGCATTCATGAAAATGGATTGTGTACCCATCATATTGACTACAAATCCTCTTATCATCATCTAGAGGAAACACCCCCAAGTCCATCACGAGACCCATATCATTCAAAGCTTAGTTGAAGATATCTTCACGAACAAAATTGGAAACAGACCCCCATTATCTTTAAATCCACCCAGTCGCCTAAAATGTCATTTCTTGCCTTCTTGGTCGAATTTGATATAATCACCATAGTTAAAATATATTATGAAAGAATACAAGTACAATATAGAAAACGAGCAAGCTCTAACACTCACTATCTTAGAAACCCTAAAAAAATGAACAATGGCAAAAGAGGAAGTTGAACTTTAGAATTCAAAAGAAAGAGCAACCAAACATGCAAATTCAATGCCAACAAACAAAGTCATTTGAACCTAGTCCAACACTTGAACAAGAATTTTCTAAAAAATCAACGATAAAGGAGAAAAAATACTCTTTTTCGCGTGTCCACAACAACAACAAACAAAAAGAGGGAGAATATGGATCTATGTGCTTGCAGGTATCATCAAGGTGATCTATGGTAGTAAAGTTTGTTGATAGCAAATATGCAAGTCAACGAAGTAGTTGTTTAATTTTGATGATGACAATACCTAATATCAAATAATATCTAATGAATTCTTTATCTGGTGAAGATAGCTCAAGTGGTCAAATATGCTTAAGATAATTCGTCAAGCTATCATAATAAATAATGCTATAAAAAACAATTAAGTGAAGACTTATGTTTCTACAATCCCTTATGGTTTAACCTCTACACTCTCAGATAATGGTAATCAACATGAAGTACCTCAAGCCTGATTAATAAAATTCAAGGATATTGTATTATTCTAAACTCAAAATAATGATGCCAAGACTTAAAGCTTTAAAGATGTGAAAGAGATGGAGTATGAAAGCTCGTATGGTCGTATCCGCTTGAGTGACCGATGTCTTGTAAAACACACTGTGTTTTTGGAAATACAATGACAAAATCGCAAATGCACTAAAAACCTTTTAGAGCCTCTAATATTTTATTTAAACCACCTAAAATGTTATTATGGCCTAACCAACCGATTAGAAAAGTGTTTGATTAATTGGAAGACTTTTTCCAAATGAATATGAAATGAGTCCTAATGACCTAATATATTATTTTTCACTAAGTTGAGTCTAAATCTATCGGGATAGTCTCTTAATGATTGGTAATAGCTAAATATCAAAACCTTCAGTTTGTGGCTTGAATAATCAGTTATTGAAGTCAATCATTGATAGCCTAATCGATTATGGCATTGATTTGGCCCATGGTTTGTTTCCAAATTTAAACCACAATCTGACCTATAAATAGATAAATTCTCATAATTTTTTCACATCCAAAAAAAGAGTTTTGATCTCACTTTCATCTATGTCATCATTTTCTTTAAATCTCTCATTTTTCTCACATATATATAGCCATAGTGCTTCGAGAATATTCTTGGATCTTAGCGAAGATTTTTATTCTGAGTGAGGACTTAATTGTAATTTATCAAGAGTGTATTATCTCTTAAGTAAATACTTCTTCTGTAAGAAGTTGTTTGATTGAGAATTAAACTACTAAAAACTTTTATTTTTTGGGGGTTGTCTTAGGAAGTACGTGCTTGGTTCGTGAGTTTCGCCAAGAAGAAAAGTCTCTTTTGGTTCGTGAAGATCATCAACCTAGTTGAAAGATCTATTGATTTGAGATCAACCCTGCTAAACTCTCACTTAGCTCCTGAGTTCAGCATGGTATAAAAGCTAAGTTGTTTCGAGATCATCCCGTATAAATTCTCAACTCGGTTTGTTGTTAGCCTATATAAAACCCTGGTTTGTTATGAAGGATAGCCAACTCAAAACTCCATCTTAGTTCGAGACCAACCTGTGAAAAATCTCTGTTTCGTTTGGAGGATAATCATTTAAGCTTTGTTTGTTGTTTGGTTGGAAGTTAGCCTTAAATCTTCATTTCCTTGTATATGGGAGGGGGTCATGCGCATATCTTTCTAAAAGCTCTCAAGTTTAGTAGATACTCAAGAATAATTCTTGAGGACAAGAGTAAGTTAATTTAGGCCGAACCTGTATAAACCTCTAGTGTATCTTTCTATCTATTTTCTCTTTACTTTATTGTCTTTCTATTGGTTTTCCGTTGCTTAATTACTCATTTTAATTTTAAAATATTTTCAAACTCTAATTTTACAAATGATTTTATTTTAAATCAACATTTTCCAAACCTCCACAATCAATTCAGCCATCAATTTGCATTTGAGCAAGTCATCTATCTATCTGGGTGTTGATGGAAATTGCGTGTTCTTGGGGATCACTATTGCCACCCAAGGACATAAAAGATGGTTGTTTAAAATTGTTTGGGACCAGAACATCTCAAATCTCAGCTGCGAGTGGTTGAGGATCTGTGGGCTCCTCCTTTTAGACCACATCTAACTCGGCGTGTTGATGCTATTATAAGTCTTAAACACTATCCAATAATGCTTTGTTCTAGCGATGAAATTCCTCCATAACAGTTAGCAACTCCATTATGGAAGCTCAACTGTTGTTGTTATTTCTATTAGTGATAGCTCTCATCATCATGAGATAGAGCCAGACTACTGTTAGAATGTGTGTGTGTGACCCAAGTCCATTTTATTGGACTAAACGATGGGCTCCAAATGTAATTCTCAACCAACGAGGACCAGTAAAGCCATAGTTGAATTCTCTTGTGAATTGTGTATATTTGTTCTCATTGTATTCTTCGTCTTATATAGCAACTCTGACTCGTCTTACACAAAAGCCCGTTAGTGACAGTTTAATGTGATTGCCCCTGACTCCCATGACCTTTTAATTAGGGGTGTTCGCGGGCCGGTTTGGTTCGGTTTTGAGAGAATCCGATACCCAAACCGATTAAAATTAAATGGATTGGTTTGGATTGGATTTATAAATTTTTGCGATAAAGCCCAAACCGAACCGATCCGAGAAACAACGGATTGGTTTGGGTTGGATTGATCGGGTAGATAAAAATTGCAAAAATATTTTTAAAAAATAACTTATTTACAAAAATTAATTTTTCATAATATTATAAAAAATATAATATTAATAGTGTTCAAATTTAAATATTATACTACAAATTTTTCTCTAATAGATTCAAAAATATCTCACAAAAATAATATCTAAGATTAAGAATTTTGAATCTATAACTAGTCACTTGAATTAATATAATAATGAATGTGTTTCATAACTTTATGTTCATTTATCATATTACACTATCAATTTTCTAATAACAAATTAAAATAGCATAACTTGTCCACACACAACATTTTATTTTTTTCTTATTGAAGTTGAATGCTTTGTAGTAATTTTCATGATAATTAATTATGGTTGGTTTGGGTTGGGCTTGCGGGTAGAAAGTTGAAAATCCGATGCCCGAACCGATTGTCATTGGATTTCATTGGTTTGGTTCGGTTCTTGCCCGAACTGAAAAAATATCCAACTCAAACACTATAGTTTGGTTCGGATTCTGGTTTGGTTCGGATTTACCCGAACCAATGAACACCCCTACTTTTAATGATGATTGAAAATGTGGCTTGACTGCCTAAATCTCAAACCATGATATCCTTAATTAGTCATAAATGTATTTTATGTCATATCTCAATCGGATATTGTCATGCGCTAGACTTGGGCTATCATAAACAACCTAATCCATCAAATATTCCACTGGGTCGGGCTAAATCTGGTTCATTCAAGAACCAGACCCTAGAAAACCAAACATATGCAAAGTCCCTCAAACATGATCCGTGCAAGAGTGAAATGCCTTCCTAAGACATACAATGAAACCAAACATATACATTTAAATTTTTTTATAAGTTACTTCATGAAATAATGAAAAAATGTGTTGTTTATCATTCAAAAATAATAAGATATTAATGATCAATGGGGTATAAAAAATATTGGTTAAATATAAAATATTTATTAAAATACCATTAGAATTTTATTAGTTGTTGTTTAAATACAATTTAGATCCATAAAAATTAGGATTAAATATGTTTTTGGTCCATATAAATATTTCAAAATTTATTTTTAGTTTTTATAAAACATGTTTCGGTTCCTAAAAATTATTTATGCATGTAGCTTTAGTACATGTTATTTTCTAAAATTTTGAAAATGTTTAATCGTCCTTAAACTTTTAAATTTTTGAATAATTTTTTTATACATATTTATAAAGCGTTTTTCTAACTAGTGCCCTCAGGGCAATGGTTAAGCATTCAAAAAAAATATTTTATAGAAAATTTAATATTTCAATTTCTAATGCATTAAATATGCATATTACTGAGATAAATTTATTATTTTAAAATCTTGACCATTACCTTGAGGGTAGTGGTGGAAATATGCTAGGCTAAGTTAGGCTTTACTAAGTTTTTTTACTAAATTTTAGGATTGTTTAAAATGAGAAGAATTAAATATAAATTTTTAAAATGTTAAAATATAGGTTCGAAACCCGCTAGGTTCAAATTGTTTATTAAAAAAAATGTTAAAATATAATGATAAAACTAATGAAAATTTCTACTTAAAAATCAAGTTTGAGTCCTTTTTTCAAAGAACTTTTTATACTAAATATGTTTATAAAATTATCATTTAAAAATACACATTGATTTAACGACTGTGACTAAAATTATATGTATATTAATTTTCTAGGAACTAAAATATATCATTTTTATAAAAATAAAAATATTTTTTCACAATTTTATAAGAGTTTAAAGATAGTGCACTGTCAGTGTAAATCAGTTTTACACATACAACCAATCAAAATGTTTTAATTTGCCATGTAATTACAGTTTTTTAAAATTAAAAATGTGCTTTATTCTGATGCATGTCTCTCATTGGTTAACAGTGTAAAAATACTTTACACTGTCAGTGCATTTCTTTTTTTCCCATTTTATAAAGACAAAAAGATATTATTTAACCCTAAAAGTTAATTCTGCCATAAAAACAAATTGTCAAAAAAATATGTTACTAAGTTCTACCGGTTTTCCGGATTGGCACCCGGTTTTTATCCTAACAACACAACGTATGGGGGCAAAAGAAAGAAATCCGATAAGAGATGAAATGGAGTCTCAACTCTGAACTGAACTACACTTGAACTGTCACGGCCACCGCCACCACCACCGCTAAAACGCAGCCGGAGGTGATAATCAGCCACCTCAAACAGTAAGAAATCGGTCCTTTTTTCTATTCGGAATTACCTCCCCTCCTCTCTCTGTGGCGCGCGCTGCAAATCCAGCGAGATTCGCGGCCGCGATAGCCGCCGTTCCCTTTTCAAGTTGTTAATTTGTAGCCAAGTAACTGAATTGTTCATCGTTAAATTTTTTACAGAAATCGTGTGCTACAGTCATTTGTGTGGCAATGATGATCTCTTCCGCGTATACTACACTTTTCGTTGGAGCATCTCTCTTTCGTCAACGTAATAATAGCTTCAGAAGCTTAGCATTTTGTTTACCTTTCTCATCTGCACCTGCTTCTCTCTCTTCTGATAAGCTTTCCAACAAGAAATGGAGGCAACCGGTTTTCTCTTCATTGGAGCTTGGCGGACTCAAGATTACCAAACAAGGTACTTTACAATATCAAACTCTTACCACTGAGCTGACTCTAATTGTTTTTTTCAAGAGACTCTAATTTTTCTGTCTTTTTCTCCAATTACACTTCCATTTGGGAAATGACTGAGCTTACTCTTGTTATGTGTGTGCCTCTGTGTGTGCGGTGTTCCTTTATGCCAAAGGTTTTTATTGAAAAGTATTCTCTGGTTCATGAAAATTTAATCATTTCTGCTTCTTGGTCCTTTAGATATAGTGAAGGATGATCCAACAAATAATGTTCCAGACAACATATTTTCGAAACTTGGAATGCAGCTTCACAGGAGGGATCAACACCCTCTTGGGATACTCAAGAATGCTATATACGAGTATTTTGACACAAATTATTCAAACAAGTTCAACAAGTTTGACGACCTTTGTCCTATTGTCACACTGAAGCAGGTATGGTAAAATACATCTAAAGATATGTTGCCCTTTGCTCCTATATGATGCAGTGATATTGTTTTTCGTTATTACATTGGTTCTGTAAGTTTTGTTATTCAACCTTCCTTAATGAATACAAGTACACACTATGGTCCCTTATCATACGGTCCAACTGACAGCTAGCTAACCAAATAATTGGTTTCTTATCTTGTTGATTACTCCTTATCAATGTGCGCACTGAATCCTATTCATGTTGATTTCTTTTCTTGCGTATTACTCCTTCCGTCTTGTATTAAGTATCACTTTAGGTTACTTTACAAAGACCAATAAAAGTTGTAAATAAACGAAAGTTCGTGACAGTTTTACAATTATATCCTTATTAACCAATGTCATAAATGTGTAGGGGAGTACAGTGAACTTGGGAGTGATACACATAACATTAATTTGGAAATAAAATTGGAATAAAGTAATTAATGTTACATTGAAAACATAAAACAACACTTTTTTTTAAGACAAATTCCGTTTGCTAATGTGATACTTAATATGGGACGAAGCAAATACTTCTTTTTGGTTGGCAAGGTGGCTTGAACCTCATAACAACACTTCCTTCTGACAATTTTCTTTATGTCCTAGAACTTTGATGATGTCTTGGTTCCTGAAGATCATGTGAGTAGGAGCTATAATGATACATACTATATAGACCCTCAAACTGTTTTAAGGTGCCACACAAGTGCTCATCAGGCAGAACTATTGAGAGATGGATATACTCATTTCCTTGTTACCGGAGATGTTTATCGAAGGGATTCAATTGATTCTACTCATTATCCTGTCTTCCATCAAGTATGACCCTTATGCAGTAACTGGTTTATTCCCTAATGATTACATTTATATGATTTCCTCTTATTATATCATGTAGATGGAAGGCTTTCGGGTTTTTGTTCCAGATGAATGGGAGGCTTCTGGGATGGATGCAACATCATTTGCAGCAGCAGAGCTAAAGAAATGCCTTGAGGGTCTAGCACGCGTTTTATTTGGTATTTGCAAATAGTCAATGCACACATTTCATTTTCAGTTGCTGCAATTTGATAATTAAAGAGGATTAGTAGGATGAATTAATTAAAGAAAACAAAAAGAATTGATCTGAATTTGATAGAGACTTCATTTTCATTTCATTTCATGAATATTCATACATGCATATTTTATCGTTTATGCATAGCGAAACAAATTTATTCTAACGAGCTTCCGATTGTCTGAAAAAATTTGTTTTATGCCTTTATGACTTACTAGTGGCGGGTTCAGGTCGTAGTAATCATTCCTAGATAGTGGTGTGGAGCGGCTGACCCCAGAAGTGAGATAGCGTATAGCGGGATGACCGTTCTATTTGATCAGTTTTTGGACAAATTACATGTAACTATAAACATATATTTAATGTAAAATTAAACAAATAAATCAACTCATAAAATGTTCATAAATCAAAGCACACATGAATCTTGAAGTGCATAAACGACTATGAAGGAAGATTAAGGTTGAGTCTCAACTCAAATTTGACTGAAAAACCCCAAAAGTACCCTTAAAACATTGCAAATTTAAGGAGTAACTTCGGTTTTTTAGAGGGGAAAAGGATAGCGGGCCAAAAAGTGCTCTGGGCCGGGAACTGCTCTGCTATGCTATCCCGCTATTTACCCTATAGCGGCTCCTATTGACTATTCTGGTTCAGGTTTTTGAAATAACCTTTCTGCTTTCAGGGATAAGGCTGAATGTGTCTGACCTTCCCAGATCCAAAATTGTGAGCGTCTAGTGCTTAATTGTTAGATAACATGAACAGACACAAGTGCATAATTTATAGCCTTTTTGCTTAACTGGAATAAAATAACGCCTCTCTACACAGCAAGCAATGTTTATAAGTGTGTGCACGCACACGTAAACATGCAAACAAGTAAATGCAAATTGGAAATTATCATTGCCTATAAAAACATTGTCAATAGGAAAGTGAAAATTTTGATATTTTATGATGATCATCTCATTGTAAGATGTAATGCTAAAATAGGATTTTGTTAGATATTATATATAATCAAGGTGTCTAGTTGTAATTGTGAATTTGATATATTCATTTGAAGCTAAGTATAATTTACAAAATGCTGATGTATAACCTTTTCCCTTGTATTTCAGGTGATGTGGAAATGCGATGGATCGATACCTATTTCCCATTTACTAATCCATCATTTGAACTCGAAATATATTTTAAGGTATTCTATGCTCATGATTGTCTCTTAAATACACCACGATTACGTAATTCTTGTTAATGGTGTTTGCCTCCAAAGTTATAGTGTCGATATACCCTTGGTTCCTTTCCAAGATTAAATTAAGGTTATGCATATATTTTTCCAGCAATAAAAAGACTGGGAAATATCTTCCATTCAATTAAAGCAAGGATTTCTAGTCTATTCAGTTAATGTTGGATATACTTTTTTGTCAGGAAAAATGGTTAGAGGTTTTGGGGTGTGGAGTGACAGAGCAAGAGATTCTGAAAAGAAATGGGGTATCTAATAATGTTTCTTGGGCTTTTGGCCTAGGTTTGGAGAGGTTAGCTATGGTTCTATTTGACATACCGGATATTCGTCTCTTTTGGTCAAATGATGAGCGATTTACCTCCCAGGTATTTATTGGATACTTTTGACAAACATCCTTCAATATTTCACTTATTTTTCCTGATTGTCAAATTGACTGCAAGGATGGATGAGTTAGTCATTCTGATAATTAATATAATATGTTACTTTCTTTTTTGTTATTTTATATACAGTTCTCCAAGGGCCAATTAGGGGTCAAATTTAAGCCGTTTTCAAAGGTAATTTCTACACTACATGTGCATCTTTACTCCTGGTGTCTACATTTGTTGTCATTTTTCTTAGTAGTTAATAGTTAGGAATTTTGTTATTCCTTTCAAAATAATACCGCAACTCTAAGTTGTTAGTGAATAATCCATTTGACTGAAAACATAAGATGGCCCATATAATTTTTATGCAAAACTGTTAATACTTCTTACATTCTTTTTGAGAAATTGTGGGTCTAAATTGCAATATATGACTAAAAATAGAAACTCGCCATGTCTTTAATGCTTTACTGTGTTAAAGGTCCTGTCATGATCTGTTTAGATAACCAGTTATTTTAACAAATAAGTTTAGAATATAATTTCTGCATTTTTTGTTTCATTTTTGTCAGACAATACTTGTCTAGGATATGGAAATCTTATGCCCGAGGGAATTTAATTAAGCAATCTTACAGACGCTTTTTTTGTTCGGACCCCTGGTGTTATATTCTGCATGTCTGACTGTATTGTTGTTGACTGAGAAATTTATATTTACTTTATATTGTGACTGGATAAATGAGAAAAATATTTTGAGGATATTCTAATCTTCTCTCGGTTTTCCTCTTACAGTATCCTCCTTGTTACAAGGACATCAGTTTCTGGATCAATGAATCATTTACCGAAAACAATCTATGTGAAGTTGTCAGAGGAGTAGCAGGGGATCTTGCAGAAGAGGTACGTTATACAACTTTGAGTAATTTGAGTCAATTTATCCCTTGTTATATTTATTAGGTTCTCAATTTGGTGGCTTTCATATTGTTTAATAGGGATAAAAATACATAATACGAGATTGTGAATGAGGGATGATGTAACAATATTCACACAAAAATCGTAATAGATACTCTCTTTTGAATTATGTACCCTCTTGTCGTCTTTTGTTCGTTTTTCCTCTTTTTTCTGAGATTAGTCATTTTAGTTTTTAACTGGATTATGACAACCTTTTCCTCTTTTTTATACCTTTGGTGCCGCAAAAGTTTGGTCCCTTTTTGATTCTGTTTTGTTTCACGAAATCACAGGTACAATTAATAGACAATTTCACCAACAAGAAAGGAATGACCAGCCACTGCTATAGGATTGCATATAGGTCTATGGAACGTTCTCTTACTGATGAAGAAATTAACGATCTGCAGGTACTAAATATAATTATATAATAAATCAGTGCAATTATAACTAGTTTTTTAGGTAGACGTATTTTGTTTTGGATGCTACTAACTTTGTTTTTCCTCCATCAATGTAGTGGAAAGTAAGAGAACTGGTGCAGAACAAATTGGAAGTTGTCATAAGATGAGCTTTAATGGATTTTCTGCAGTTTTGCTATTTTTGTCTCAATTTTTGTGTAAAGATGCTTTAACTACCATTACAACATATGAATAACGCCATAGACCAATGTATTATTTATTTCAGCATTGTGAATGTATACTAGAACCTGTTGGTGACAACACTTAGTATATCATGCTCAGCAGGAACCGAATCCTTGTGAAATTACTTAGATTTGTAATTTATGGTTTACTCCTATTTTATCTTTGTTACAAAAAATCAAAGACGAAAAAATACCAGTGGTTGAGTCAAGAGGTCCTCTTTCTATGTAGTAAATCATGTTTCAAATCTCTTCTAAGCATTACATTCACATTAAATTGTATTACATGACAAAGTTGATGAAAGATAGAGTTACATTATTTAAAAATAGATTTTCAAGTAACACAAGTCTTATAAATACTCTTGAGACTGAGTACCAAATATAAACATATAAGGAATCTCCATTGGGGTACCAAATAGGTAACCTTCCTAACATTAACAGGTATCAAAGATGTAGACCATTGTTGCTCATTTGCCCTATTTTTCCCGTTTTCAAACTTTACATAAAAATTAAACTGTTAGACATGTAGAATGTGTGAGTAGCAAGTGATATTTTAAATGGAGGAAAACTTTCTTAAATCTTGAGGACAAAAATATATTCATTAAGGAATCTAACACTTGAAGCATACAATATATGTATTGATTTTTACACGACATGTATCTGCTATCACGAATCACAAATTGAAAAGTCCCTTTAACACTTGTTGGAGGTGATATATCTGTTTTCGTGCATGAAAGCAATGCAACGCTATCCTTGTTTGTCCCCTAACTCATACAGCAGTTGGTGCTTCCTCTGAGGGAAGAAGTATCTTCTTACCTTTTGATTTTTCTTTAATTTCCCACAAATTCCTCATCTTTGTTTTTGGAGGCGGTGTTGCATCTACAATTGGAGCAACTAATCCTGGTTTTCCGTCATCAATAACCTCATCAATTAAACCATATTTCTTTGCTTCCCAAGCATTCATAAAATAATCACGATCCGTGTCCAATTCAATCTGCATTAGAATAAAGTAAATTAAAAATGGTGAACAAATATGTATGATTTTGAACAACAAACAAATTAGATGATGCCATATATAATTCTAACCTGCTCTTCAGGCTTTCGTGTTATTCTTGATAGTATCTTGTTTATCTTAACCTTGTGGTATGCCAATTCTCTCGCACGGATTCTCATTTCTATAGCCTGTAATTACATTTCACTGTTTAGTAATGTGATAATAATGGAAGGTTTTTGCACAGAACCACCAGATAAAAGACATCATGAATTCATAAAAGAGACAAGGCTCCCAAGTGGCTTTGAAGTGTTGATCAAATGATTGAAAATTGAAACCTACTCTTCTAGAGAGCAGTTGGGAGACAGCCGCTAAGATACAAGAGGCTTTCCCTCGGTTCCACCTAAACGACATAGCGGCTAGTATACTATGTTGATAAAAGTGTACCTCGCTTGAGGATTAGTAAACCTATTTAGCATGCACAGTAGTCTCTACTTGCTTTCAGCAGCTTCAATGTTCTAATTGTTAAAATCAGTAATGTTCTGTAATAGCCAGTTAGTATCAGTTACATGACAAGTCAATTAGTACCTTTGTTTTCTATAAATAGGAGTAAGACTACTGTATTATCTAGCCAAGTCCAACATTTTCAGGTTCAGTTTGTCGGAAAACAGCTCTAAGGTGCAGCATATTTAAGCTACATGTTTCAAGCAATCGCCAATCATGCCGGGGTTTATGACAAGAGAGATTCTTTCAGTTATTTCAAATTAAAACCAAGTTATCAGGTAATCGCAGTTAAAGAAAATCTTAAAGCTTCCACATTCCATACTTCTCCAACAAATGCTTCAAATCTAAAATCATCTTTAAACTAAAACATGATTGTCTGCATTCAACATAAGAAAAATAGCCATGACAAACACCAGACCTATTACTAACCATTGTTGTCAATGGTGGATGGCGGTCCATGCGCTTTGTGGCGCCGTTATAGCAGACTATGGCAGAAAAATTCACAATATCAGCCAATATTTACCATTGCGACGAGGCCAAAAACTGCCATGTATATCAGCCATAGCGGCCATGGCGCCACTATTTGATAACACTGTACTAACTGACAATAAACAAAACCGAAGGATATAAGTGGACAGTCTTACTGTTCCGCCAACAGATCCAAGCGGTTGATGGATCATAACTCTAGAATTCGGCATACAATATCTCTTCCCTTTTGTACCAGCAGCAAGGAGAAATGCACCCATGGATGCTGCAAGTCCGAGACAAACTGTTGACACATCTGCCTTGCATAACTTCATGGCATCATAAATTCCCATTCCTGCAGAAGACAGACTTATTTCAGATTCATTAAAGACAGTTCCTTTCCAGTACTCAATGATTCAAAAATCCGAGTTCCTTATGGATAGAACTGTTCAAAAGCTAAAACGGGATTCCATTTTCAAACGTCTGAATTGGCTTGTAAATTCCAGTGATCAACAATTTATTCTATTCACAAATGTTTACATTTACAATAATCAAATGATGATCTATCTAACTCCAAAACCTCCCAATTTATACATGAAAATCCTAACTACCCCATTAACTAATAACTTCCTTACCTAACTCCTTAGCTTAAATCCTAACAAACTCCTCCATATTCTATATTCTAACAGTTACCACAAGCAATGAATCAACAAACTAATGTGAGTTATTAAAAGCTAAAATCTTGTGTAAGGTATTAAGTAAACATCTATGCGCAATCAATCGACAAAACTGAGCTCGAGATTCAAGTAGATCCACAACGAGTCAAGTGAACAGATAAGAACAAACAAGTAAAAAAAAGAAGTATAAAACTTTGTTTACATTTGTTTACATACCCGCAGTAATAGCACCACCAGGACAATTTATGAACAACTTGATGTCTTTCTTAGGATCATCAGCATCCAAAAACAAAAGTTGACTGATTACAAAATCTGCTGTCGTATCATCCACCTGCTCAAACAAAGAAATTCACAAGCAGACACCATCAGATACCATCTCTTCAGTTCCATTTCATTTCCCCTCTTTATTCTTTCATTTTTCTACCAAATTAACTAACATCAAACACCTTGTCTGCAATTCAACCCTATTATCGTAAAAACTCTCTTTTTTTAACCCTTTTCCCCTATTTGTCCATTTCTCTGCTGTAGTGAGCATGCTATTAGACTGAATCCACCCACATGAAAAAGCTTGTAAATTTCCCATAAAAACATCAAAAGATACAAAAGGGTACTCATAAAATATCAAAATAACAGAAACAACCCCACCAACCCAAAAGAACGGGAAACAAGATTCATAACCTGAGAACCCAAAAAGACAATCCTTTGACGGAGAAGCATGTTGGTGGTGTCAAGTTCTTCGAAGTTGGGAAGCCATGGAGAGGCGGTTTTGGCAGATAAATCATGGGAAACGAGCCAGTTGGAGGATAAAGTGGGTTTGATTGCGTTACAGATTGTTGTTCTGTGTTTGGTTGAAAGATTGAGGGTGGGAATTTGAGAGTGGGAAACGTAATTGTTATGCTTCAAGAACGTGTTGTTCGATTTGAAGCTTAGGGGTATACATGTTGAGGATAAACTCACTTCCATTTTCTTCTTCTTTTCTTCTTCTTCTTTGTTTTGGTAACTATACCAACGAATGGGTGAAGGAGCGTTTTTGTTTGTTTGGTTTGAAAATGAAATGAATGTATTGGGTTTAGATATTGGGCTCAAATTTTATAACCAAGCCCAATTAATAAGGGGATTGTTTTTCTCACCCTAAGACTTGCTCCTATACTCTAGTGAAAAATCAAAATTATCTATAGAATTTGAAGATGTGTTTTCAAATGCACTCCATTCACACACGATTTATTCGCTTTTTAGTCGGACTCCAATTTTATGTCAAATAAATACGGAAATGCATATCCATATAATTTACGGAGACTCTGGACTTTAATCAAATACGCGTCAGACTCTGTTCTTCTACCTCATTTTCTTTTATTCTCTCAAACTATCTCAAACACTATGAAACTCTTAAATTATTTCAACTTACTTCGAAATTTCTACTCAACATCCAATCAATTAAATAGCTCAACATCAAACTCACATTTGATAAGTTTTTATTTCTCTATACATTTTTTATTTTTCTATACAACATAAAAATTGAGCATTAGGTTGTGTAATAGATACTTTAAATATATTATTTAATTGAACAACGTATTCGATAGATAATTTAAATTATCAATGCATTTTCTTAGATGTTGGATTCAAATGCATTTATGTCATTTTTTCGTTTTCTTTTAGTTGTAGAACATTATAAAAATACATTTTCGGATTTGCCAATATTTTGATTTTCTAGAATCCAAAAATGCATTTCTGTATTTAGTTTGTTTGTGTTGTTTGACTTTATTTCATTTGTATAATGCTTGTATGATTTAATTATAAGTATTACGGTTGATAAACAAGCTAGATTGAGTCACGACAGAATTTTGCAGTATGTATCAATTCAAAGAGAAAGAGTCTGACCCCCACAGAAGGCATCAGTCGGATCTGGTACGGTTGATGCGGATGCGTCAACTTTTAAGGTTGTGCATCTTCGCCTTTGTCTTCCTGGAGGAGGCAGATGACACCTGTTGATGCACGAGAAATAGAGTTGTTAAAACAAACTATCTGATCATAGACCATCCGACCTTGATGGGCCTCATACTTTTAAAGGTCGAGCCAAAATAATATGTTGTAATATGGACTCAAATATTACTACCTGAACCCGACATGTACGAGCGTTGAGTTGGCATTATTATTAATTTTTAATACAAAATTAAAATAAAAACCCCATTATATTTATTATAAACACAATTAAAAAAATATATTATTTTGAATATATTACATTTTTAAATATTATATTAATTTTTATAAATACTTTAATATGTTTTTTAATATAATACATGTCGAAATTATATATAATAATACTCAAATATTTAACATATGAGTAAGTAATAAAATATGAGAACATTTTTGAAATAAAACTCAAAATAATTAAATATTAATTTGATTATATTAATGTATAATATTTAAAAGAGATAAAATTTAGTGTATTGTTTTGGAGTGAGATAACATAAATATTAATATAATTTTTTAAAATTTATAGTTATGCAGGTCTAACGAACTACCTGCGGCTCATACAGGCTAACCATAATGGGTAGCGGACCTTTTATGGTCGTGTTAAAAAAGCCCTAAAAAGATGAGCTTTAATTTTCAGGCACAAGCCTTATATTTTTTAGGCTTGGAGGATCGGTCCATATGGGCTAACTCATTTTGACGACTCTACCAGAAAGCCTCACCGGTACATGTTGAGGCACCCAGACACCACAAACATCCCAGAGATTTGGAGGAGGCATGACCGACTTATCGCCGCTGCCTTTATATTCTGGCTATGCAGCCAGACATGTGTGGGACGAAGAGGTAAAATTCATCAATATTTATTCTTTGAAACACATGTGTTAAAATATTCGATGTTTTTAACGAATTTTTTCTGCAAGATCGTGATCCTTTAAAATGCATCAATCATGGTAGAAAGATTGTGAGTCTACTACAATCTACTGAACAGTGGTTTCAAGAAGTGGTAGTGTAGTTATCTGTGCTATGAGACTTACACAAGATTGATTATATTACGATTAACCATGATATGTTTTCCGCATTTATTTAGACTCTCCCCATATCATTTCCTTTTCAACCAAATTATTAGCTTATTATTTATACCAACCCATTCTTTTAATTTGAAGGACAAAAAAAAAACTTTTATTTATTTCATGACTCTCTTTCATTCTCACAACCTATAAATCATTCATAACGATATAGATCAGACACAGACGCAGACACCAAACACCAAACGCAATATTGACATCGTTAATACTATTGTGTTAGTACTTGTATTAGGAAAGTCGATGTTATACATTTCGTTGGAGTGAAACAAATATACATACTCACACTTATTTTTTTAGTAGTTTATTAACAAGGTTATACAATATAAATTCATAATCAACCAATTAATTCTTACATAATATATTTTTTTTTTTGGTACTAATTCTTACAATACATTTTAATCACATGAAATCATGTGGCATTGCAATTCTTGCTATCTCTATTCACCCACCTCCATGGCTCTTTCATTTGCTCACAATCCTCCTCTTCATCTTCACCGCAACAAAACCCCTTTTGGTTTTCAATCTCAAATCAAACCTTCGTCGAAACCAAACATAAATTGCTTACAATTGCTCCAATTCCCATCTATTCGGTGTTCCTCAAGCTCCAGCCACAAAACCAACAACGTTAACCTCAGAACTTGCAAGAACTGCAAAACCCAATTCGACCCTTCCCTCAATCACCCTCTTGCTTGTCAATTTCATACTGCCCATTATGGAGGTATACCCCACTTATTTTCTCTCTGTGTTAATGTATTATCCATGTTAAAGTTGCCAACTTGATCAGCATTATTTTGATACATCAGTAGTTTGATACTATGAAACTAGGTTTCTTTGGTATGAATGTAGTTAGTTACAAAGGAAATGATGAAAGTCAAGTATGCTTAGTGTTGTGGCATACCTAAGATATTGTTAAACAGGCATGAGATGAGGGTGGTTTTGTTTGTTCTTATGAGAAGTTTTTTGTTTCAACGAATCGTGCATAGAGTTATTCATAGGACATATAGAGTTAATGATATTTTATAACTAATTGATTGAGTAGCAGCTCGTAGACCATCCAAAAAATATTTATGTAGCACCGACCGTTCAGATTGAAGGTATGTTTGGTGTGTGGCACATGTCGGTGTCCATTTTTTTAGTTATTACGAGAGTCGCTGTCGTTTTTAATGTCTGTGTTTGGGGTCCATAGAGGAATATTTTCTTTGAACTTGCAGCGTCTTGATGAAGCCTGGTCAAAGAATTGTCGATATAGCTGTGTTTTTCGGCTGACAAAAGGCAATTGAGTAATTGAAAAGAATTAAGGACATTCATATGACTCATTTCTGATTGAACTTGTGATTTCACTCTTAAATTGTACTTACAACAGCTACAAAATGTGGAATCTTTTCCTTTTATAGAGCCATAACATTGATTTCAATAAAGCTGAGGTTAACAAAGGAACTACTATGAAAGGTTAAGAACTCAAGCTTGAGTGTGGGATGATGTAATTAGAAAACACATAGGTTTAGCTTGCAGGTCTAAAGAGTAACCAGACCCTGTTTGATTCATATTGGTACAAAATGCAGACCATCATATTACGAATTTTATAACCAAACCTCTACATATTATGTCGGGCAAAATACACTACTAGAAGGATATTTCCGGTAAAAGAACTCGCACCTTTTAGGGGATAAATTGAGAAACTATCGTCATAAATATTGCTTGTAACCCCGTATGTGATGATTATTGTGTGACATTTAGCATTTTTCCTTTTATAAATGATTTCTTTTTGTCCATCAATACATTGTTACAAATTTGTGCATAAGATAATTGACTAGATTTTCCTCAACCGCAGGAGAAACAAAGAGAAAGTTTGAGAGTGTCTATGAAGGGGGCACCATGGACACTCCTGGCTCTGGAAAAGTTCTTCAGTATTGGCATTGTTGTGGATCTGAAGATCCATTTGATCTCGGTTGCACCGCTTCTCCTCACTCCTCATATGATGATTGATTTTGATGCCATGAATCTGTGATTCATTTTCTCTGTTGAGGATTGTTTTTGCTAAATATAGTTTCTGAACTCTTGTAAAAAATCATTGATTCAATAGTTTCTGAAAATATGGCTTCTTCATGCATGTATGGGAGTACACAAAATCTGTTGCTCAGTCCAAATACTCCATTGCCAGAAGCATGACATTGTGAAAAATGCTCTATAAATTTGAGACTAAACTAATATTAATAACACTATTAAAGGGACGCGCATTGTGAGGGTATGCCCGGAAAAGAAGAAGATTAATTTTTCACTAATTGTTTATGAGAATATTTTGTGTTCCGGCTTAAAGTCGATATTGCGTTTTTGAGGTATTGTTTGTTTTAAATATTGTGTGATACTTCAAGAACTAGTTAAATTGTTGTTTTGGTGGTAGTTGAAGATAAAGGCAAAATAAAAGCTTGAAGTTTGGTATTTGAAGGAAGGCATCATCACAACATTTGGACCACCATTCATTTAATTGAAAGAAATATTTTTGATATTCTAATGCTAATATTCATAGGCAACCCCAAGATTCATATATACTTTTTTTGTAGTTAATGTTTATGTTTGAATTTCAAATTGATGAACAGTATACCTTTCTTGAGTATGTAGAATTAAAGTTCCTTTCTTCTGTTACCTTTTTCAAACCTACAACCTTAGGCAAACACAAAACTAAAACCAACTACAATTGGTCTATATTGTAGTTATAATTTTTCAAAGAAATTTTTTTTCTAGAGCTTAAGATTTTGATATTGGTTTAGTTTTGTTGATTGATTACCTCATCCTAAACCTAAAGGATTACAACTCTATGGTCAACCAATGTTGATGTGATTTTTTTTTTTTTCATTTGAAATGGATGATCAAACTGAGTCATGTTCTTCTAATACATTGGTACAGTGTCGAATATGTCACGATGAAGATTTAGAGTTAAACATGGATACGCCTTGTTCTTGTTCTGGCACATTGCAGTATGCACATAGAATATGTGTGCAAAGATGGTGCAATGAGAAAGGTGATACTACTTGTGAGATTTGCCAACAGGTCTGCACTTTATTTGCTATTGTCTTATTCAAATTTGTAAGAAAAAATGGTTAATTATCTTCCCCTTTATTTTGTTGATTGTGCTGTTGAATGCAGCAATTTAAAGGCTATACTCCTCCTCCACAAGCTCCTTTATTCCGCTATAGGTATTTTAAATACCGTATTTACTTATTTATTCTTTAGTTAACTTCTTTTTCTATGGATCAAATTATGATAGAAGATTGTTGATTATCTTTCAGAGGCAACTGGGAAATTCCAAGAATTGGTTTTAATAATCATCAGCTCATAGCATTGTTTCCTGCTAATCATGAATTTCTAGACTTTGACTTTGAATATTCAGCTTCCTCTAGAAGGAGTCGTCTATTCATTCGCATCGTTGCCATCATTGTAATTTCCATTTGCTCCTATCATCTCTATGTTTTTACTAAATTTGAAATCTCTGTATATTCAAGTTTACTATTGAATCGATGCAATTTTCCGTATCTGTCTATTGCAGTTTATTGTTCTGCTTGTTTTACGTCATACACTTTCAATCGTATTTATACTCGATGAATTTGAAGAGACTTCCTTGACAGTGATTACGGTAAAATATTAAAAATATTATGAAACAGTTTTTAGAGTCTTTTTGGATAAATGCATTAGTCCAAATGAAATTTTGATTTCTTAAATGTATTGCATCAGTTGCTTATGTGGGGAGTCACTGGAATAATTGTACCAGTGTATATAATGGTAAAAGCTATTCAACAACTTCAAAATCAGGTTAACCAACTCAACATTTGTTCTTAAAAATTTGTATCAAATGATCTGTTACAAAGTATTTGTTTTATTCGTTTTATGTTTCTGCACAGAATCAGAACCCCCTTATGCAACTGCGATCACTTGATGAAAACAACATGAGACAGTCCCAGTTGCGGGTCATCCATATTCAGTGATTTTATGGTCTACAACAGATGAAGAAATGGATAGGAGGAAAAACATATATAGCAGAAGCATTACCTAAATTGATGTAAAAACAGATATGGCAGAAGCATACCTAAAATGATTAGGAAATTGATGCAGTTCATTGCTTGAAAAAGTGAATCAATATAACTAGATGTTATTGTACATAATAATGTAAAGTTCCTTCTTGTTGAAATATAAGCTCTATAGCAAATCATCCTTCCATGTAGTTCTGTCTAAAATTGGAATTGTTCTCTCTAAATGAAATAAAAATATCAAATACAAATGGGATGAAAGCATGTTGATTGTCCGCGCATATTTTCTTCATTCAAATTAATGGAAATCATACATATTTTCTTTTCCTAAATCAAATTAGTTATGTTTTTAATTTTAATAGTAGTATAAGGTGGTATTAATATATTTCATTTCATTTAGTTAAACTAACATCACAAGTCAGGATGGCCGAGTGGTCTAAGGCGCCAGACTCAAGTTCTGGTCTTCGAAAGAGGGCGTGGGTTCAAATCCCACTTCTGACATTTTTTTTACTATTAATATTATTTGTACGCTCTTTTTGCTAGACTTTGATTTTGATTTAACTTGCTTGATAAAACTTGATATGTATCATCTCCTCTTCTCTCTTTCATATTGTTTGTACGCTCTTTTTGCTAGACTTTGATTTTGATTTAACTTGCTTGATAAAACTTGATATGTATCATCTCTTCTTCTCTTTTTCATTGTAGAGGAAGCTCTAAGCAGTCAGATAGTATTTGCATAACTTTAGGTAATACTATCATTCCTAGCCATACTTTCTTTGTTGTCGATCTCATGATTTTTGCAAACCCATCAGAATGAAGGAAACAAACATACATAATCTTCTTCTTCAATAGTATGGACAAAACTTAGGACAACATATATCCCTCTCGAGTATAAGATAATAAGAGGGGACTCAACAATACAAGGCTCAACAACTTAGCAACTCTATTTGGCTTTATCATTGGTTAGACCCCTTTTTGACTACTTTGGAATAACTATTTTAAAAGGCAAGCCCAAAGTCATATATCTTCATGTTGTCTCAAACAAGATAATAGCTAATTCATCTACCTGAAAATGGTATCTTCATGTTGTCTCAAACAAGATAATAGCTAATTTATCTACCTGAAAATGGTATCTTCATGTTGTCTCAAACAAGATAATAGCTAATATATGAGTGATCATTGACCCTTTTGAATATATTGGATAACTACATTTGAATCTTTATGTGGACATCCAGTATTGACACTAGAAAACTTGTCATTATATTCTTGGATAAAGTTTGCACTCGTATCTCTATAGGTAGACTTGGTTCGAGGAAAATCAAGAATATTAGTAAAGCATGATGTCTCACTATTTGATGGAACATAATCGCAACTAACAAACGATGGGTTATTACCCTTAGATGCATGTACTTCAAGAAAAAATAACCTATTAAACATTACTTATCCTCCTTAATATGGTTTGGTTTAAATCATAGTTTGAATTATATTGAGCATCATAACATGGGAAAAATAAAGGATGACAAAAAAATTCTTTATGGCATGACAATTGGTCCTGTTATAAAACCAACGACTACATTGTCCTTTTGGATCAACTTAAGTACCTAGAACTAATAATATTCGAGATTTAATTTAAGGAAGTATTTGGAATATTTCTTATCATTTCACCACTTTTGCACCAGAGATAATAAATAATATTTTTAAAACAACTCTCCCTCTTAATGAAACTGAAGACACTCGAATTTGAAAAGGCAATGGAACATTTACATTCAAGATTCATATAAATGTCATAGTAATGATCATGCAGAAGTTAGCTGGGACGAAACCATATGGGAACCCTACATTCCGCTTGCAAATCTCTCATATATTTGAGACTCGTGCCTAATTTCATTGCTATAGATTACAACCTTGGAAGAAAAGAAATTACATTGTTTTCTAGATGCTCACTCGTCACTCAAGATATGGAAACTCCCCAGTGGCTCTTATTGAATTGCAACCATACATTATAATTATGGACATGTTTGGAATCTTTGTTATGCATACAATTTGATCACACTAACTTTACAAGTATATACTACATTTTTATTTGAGGTTGGGATCCACAATATAAGAATCTTATTATTGTAATCCTTTCATGAATCATCTAGAAAACATGGCACACAAGAGATCATCTTGAATTCAATGACGTTTGGATAAACTTTGGCAGAAAACTTTGAGACATAATTTTTTTTATTTACATTACAACTACCTCACTCAAATGGCATATCTACTCATTGAGGCATTAATTCACTTTCTTGAAACAATTGAATATCAAATGCTGAGCCTCTACACTCTATATTAAGAAAATCAATTGAAAATTCCATAACCTCATTGAGAAAAATATAACACTAATGGGCGTCTTGAGGAAATCATGAACTTACAATATATGAATGAGTTTTTGTAATTCGTTGGACACCTACTTAGGTGCATTCTTAACAAACTTTGCTATTGCGACATATTTGCAAATCAAACTTACATGTATCATTTCGATTATAGAGCATGCCTTTAAGAGAGGATGAAATCAACTTCATCTGGAAAGTGATTCCTTTATTGCCATATGAGTATTCACTAATACTACCATTGTTTCTTGAAAATTTATACCCAAATGAAAATTTTGTATTTATATCATTTGGTCATTCTGTTTCAAGGTATCTCACATTTACCATGAAGAAAATAATTGTGTCTATCGTAATCAAGTGTCAATTTTTATATTCAATATGAGATTTTGTTGAGCTTCATTCCAATTTTTACGCGAAGAATGGTTTCATGAAGTCTATTCAAAAGCATGTTTCACATTAAGGCTTTCAAATAATCCATTTTACCTATGAAGTCTTATAGAAAGGTCCTACATATGCATATATAGACCGACCTATTTAGCCTATTTTCTAATATATAATCGATCTATTTAGCCTATTATTAATATATGAACATATAAATCGACCTATAAGACTTCATAGGCTTTTTAAATTGCCTAAACCTGACCTACTTACTCCCTCCATCCCACAATGAGCGACTCATTTGAAATAATCAAATATAAATGATTCATTTCAATTTACAATGTAAATTAATCCCTTCAATTATTACCACTTTCATCATTCCCAAAATAAATGGTACTCCCTCTATTTCAAAATGAGTGTCGTTTAAGGTTTTTGCATACGGATTAAGGAATGTAATAATAGTATCATAAAATATTACACTTTTACTGAATTAACCTTATAAATATATTGGAAGTAATATATATGGTAATAATTAAAGGATACAATTGAAAAGATAGCAATTGTTTCAACATTGAAAAGTGAGAATGACATTCATTTTAAAATAATTTTTTCTTTAAAACGACACTCATTTTGAAACAAAGGGAGTAGTTTAGTAAAAACAACATTTTTTCTTTAATTATTACATTTTTTTAATATGTGTGAAATAGTGAACTGTGTTATTATGGAACAGAGAAAGTGATTAAATAACCTTTTATATATAACTTTTTTCTCCTCCTAATATTTTTAAAATTGAAGCGGTCATCAAATTGATAAAAGATAAGTCACTGATTTATAGGTTGAATTATTGAATCATTAGTCTAACCGCATAACTAAACTAAATTAAATTTGATAATTCAGTTGAATAAGTCAGATAACTCAATTGAATAAAGCGGTCTTTATAATAAAATTATAGTTATTAAATTGATCGAACTAGATGACTCGATTTCTAAAAAATCACAACACCTACCATATTTCAAAATTTTAAAATATCATAATTTTATAAGTTTATTCCTAATCATAATCATCACACACAATAAAATAGTACAAAATACACATCAAAATAAATTTTGAACAAAGTCTAATTACAACATAAATTGAATAACAAATAAGTGCAGTATCTAATAAATTTAATTTAAAAACAAGAAAGTTGTTCCAAATAAGTTTAAACAAAGTCTACTTATTTTTTTAATTTATTTTTTAAAAATTATCAAAACGACATTGTTTTGTTCGAAGAAAAAACAAGTATTTAATCCGTCGATTTTCTAAAATCACTTATTCTCAAGTTTTTACTGGTATTGATTGATTTATGATACATCTCACTTGTTTAATAGCTTATTCAATCCATCAATCAAATCAGACCGATGACTCCTTTGATTCTCAACTTGACTTGTCAATTCAGTCTAATTTTTGACACACTGTCACCACCTCTCAAGTTTCTCTCTCGCTTTTATATTTACTAATCTCTCATATTTAGTAGACAAATTTTATTATAGATATATTATTTTAAGAATATAATTTAAATCATAGTTCTTTCATATATATATATATATATGTGAGGGATATATTTACCTCAAGAGTAAGTTATTATAATTTACTCCATATTTTGACCATTAATTAATCTCCATTATAAAGCTTTTTAGTTTTGACCACCACTCGTATTTTTGGCCTAAAAGCTAATGATGTTGTTATGGACTGACCCAAATATCCTAATTGACCACATCCACCCATGAGTGTGACGAGACCTAATAAGCTTTAGCTTAATCCATTAAGCAGGTAGAGGGCGTATCTCCCTAATAACCGGGCACGACTTGTCAATAGAACCCCCACAACCTAGGATTAGCAGAGCACGCTGGACTTCTGTCCTCGCCAACGGCTAGTTCCTCTTGCTTGACTAACCAGGACCTAATCAATTATTTCCTGTATTTTAGACCTGGAATTACGTCCATGCCCACAAATATTGGGCGACATAGCCAACACCGAAGAGAACATTATAAATAGCCCTCTACACCTAGAGGACAAGGTAATTTCAATATTGCCCAAAACTTCATATTTTCTGTTGTACCTTTGTTCTCTCTCTTACTTTGGCATCGAAATATCTTGCAGGTACAACCCTCATTTTTCTCAACCATCACCGAAGATCAAGTCGTCGTTGTGATAGAAACCGGTACCAAAGTACCAATTATTTATAATCAACAATTGACAAATAAACCTAGAAACCGGTACCAAAGTACCAATGATATAATTCTGACTTCCTAGAACAGTTACATAGCAGTTACTGCACACACAAACTTTAATAATAATAAAATAAACTGCCTAATATTCCTATTACTAACAATACTCCCCCCTAAACTATCACATTATCCTCAAGGTGAAGACAAAGGATAACATAAGTATCAATCAGGGTCCCATAATTTGCAGAAGAGTGATAAAACAAGGCGTGAAACATAATTTATGCCTGAATCATACACTCTGTTTTGAGTGGTGTGTTTGATCCAAAAACATAACATGGCAGCAGTAGGCATTATCAACACCAATTTTATCAAACTAAAGGATAATCTTCCCTTCACCAACGATCCGTCTAGATCTGGCGGCTTCAGTGGTGATGGCACTAGGGTCTCCAACTTTAGTAAAGCCCATCCCTCTCTGGTCGTTGTTTTAGGCAGTTTTGTCCTTAATTCACCCACCATACTCACGCCATATTCATCAAAGTGTCTGTTGATAGCAAGAAATTTGCTAACTTCTACTTTTGTCACTTGTTGCTTTTCGACAATGACATTCTCGAGTACATTTTCAGCCTCTTCTACTTTTGGAATTTCTGGTTTTTCCTCATTTCTCTCTTCCACTATCTGAATGAGCGGAGAATTTCCGAGATTTGTTTCTTCTTGTTGAATGTTGAATGCGTGAGTCGTCGACAATTCCGATTCCAATTCAGGTTTCTCTTCTTCATATGATATAGGAATGAGGTCTCTATACTCTGGCTTAAAATAAAGTAGCGCAGCCGAAAATGTTTGCCAATTCGCTTTTAGATGGCGCCGACTCCACCACTGCCACCATTTGAGAGTACGGCTTCTCAAGGTTTTCACTGCCTTGGACAACTTCTCACTTTTCGGTGTTCCCACAACATCAAAATGCTTTTCAATATAAATCAACCACCAAAAGGCATCTTCGCTGCCGTCAAATTGTGGCTTGTCCATTTTCCCTTATTGTGATTTTTTTCTTCGGATCGGAACTACTATGATACCAGTTGATAGGAACCGGTACCAAAGTACCAATTATTTATAATCAACAATTAACAAATAAACCAACCTCTAGAATTTAGAGAGCCTAGTCTCTTCCAAACCAACCAATATACCAAATACCTGATCCTTTCCTCTTCTCTTTCACGCTGCTGGCCACATGTTCCGACTCATCCCAAACAGTGACGCCGTTTTTCAACCCCTTTTTTAGAGCCTTTTGGATAAATACATTGGCGCAAATGAAATTTTGACTTCTTAAATGTATTGCATCAGTTGCTAATGTAGGGAATCAGCGGAATATTTGTACAAGTGTATATTTATGGAAAAAGCTACTCAACAAAATCAAAACCAGGTTAACCAAGTCAATATTCGTTACATTTCTATCAAGTTATCTTCAAAGTCTACAGCATTGAATATTAGATTTTGCTCAATAGATAGTACGGCACATACTTATTCATATTTGCTCTACTCGTTTTATATTTCTGCACAGGATCATAATCCCCTTGTGGAATTGCAATCACATAATCCCCTTGTGGAATTGCAATCACATGTTGAAAACAACGTGAGGAAGTCCCAGATGCGTGTCGTCCATGTTCAGTGATTTTAGTCTACAAATGAAGAAACGGATACGACGAAAAACATACATTGCTGAAGCATACCTTAATTGATGCAAAAACAGATATGGCAGACGCATAAGTAAATGGATTAGAAAACTGATGTAGCTAAGCGTTTGAAAAAGTGAAGCAACATATCTAGATGTTATTTGTACATAATAATGTAAAGTTCCTTCTTGTAGGAATATAAGCTCAGTAGCAAATCATTCTTCCATGTAGTTCCGTCCTTTGAAATGGATTAGATGTCGCAATAGTCCGAAATTTTTAAACAAACAAATCATATAAGACTGGAAGAGCTAATAGGAACCATACTAAGATAAAATACCATTATAATAACACCAGGAAGAGTTTAATAAACACAAACACACCAGAATTCCATGTTTAAAACAAAGCTCAAATAGTCTCAGACCATAACTTTAGGAGGCATAAACAAAAGACAAACATCACAATTTAAAGTTTTAAAACAAAAGCTCAACAACATTAGGGGAAAACCACACCCTTTATTCAAAAACTAAAAGTAACGATCAAAGCACAGATGAAACAAACCCACCAACACGCTATTCTTCCTCAGACTCTGATTCTGCACTCTGGAGCCACTCAATGAAAGGCTTCATATTCTTCCAAATCTGAGAGTTCTTACTGTCTCCTTTCAGCCCTTCTTGATACCACTTCATAATGTGCTCTTCCTCCAAGACATCAACATCGTAAAGAGCCTTCACAACCAGTGCAACTTCCTTAAGTGCAGAAGTGGACTTGCAAGAAAATTCCTCAATTGCCCGCAGCAGCAACAACGGCATACCCTCTTCCTCGGCAACAGCAGCAACAAGGTAGCTCTTCTTGTAAGGTGCTTCTTTTCCAAACCCTTTCTCAATGTCCCCAAATAGGGCTTCATACAGAGCATTCATCTTTTCTTGTGGAGAAACAGGAAGTGTTGCCCAGTGGGCCACCAAGTCTTTAGCCTTGACACCTTTCTTCAAATCAGCTTTGATTTCTGCAACAAGAGTCTTGTAGTTCATGGAGTTGCCATTGTTGGGTTTGTCACTTACCTTAGAGGCTGCTTTCTCCTCTGCTTCAGTGGTTGAGAGCATGACCATATCAGCTGTCACAGCACTTAGCTGTTCTTGGATTCGTTGCCGAGCAGCCTCCAGTGATGTGTCTGTTTGCCACTGCACATCGTCCTCATCTTCAGCCTCGTCCTTCTCATCAGTTGGGCTTCGAGTAGGAGATGAATGATCTTCATCAGAGCCATTTCCTTTCTTTCTTGAAGAGCTAGATTTTGCGGTGCCTTCCTTAGGAGCTACTTTCTTCTTGACAATCTCTTTCTTCAGCTTTTTCAGCTCCTCATCAGCTGCTTCACCTTCCTTCAGTCTTTCCTTTTCAGCTCTCCTCATGGCCTTCTTGTCTTTAGAACCTTTCTTCGTTTCTGGTGGGTTCTTAATGATGAAAGTAGTCAGCTTGTCTCTCATATCCACGTCAGACACAAAGCCACAAGCAGCACATTTCAGCTGGATCATCTGATTTCTAGTAATTAAAATCTCAGTTTCAGGATTTCCACAACCGTAACATTGAACATATTTCTTAATGAAGTTCTCGAGCAGACCAGCAAGTTTTGGGGTATCATGTGCCCCGTTAACATGAGAAGTCCCAGTTTTCTCATCGAATTTTGATTGTGCTCCAAGTTCACAACCAAAATACTTAGTTGTGTATGCGGCTGGCCTTGCTAAAGCTTTTGCAATATCCACCATATTGACAATGTTTGTCTTGATGCCATTACCCCTGCCCTCAATTTTAGTGATCATTCTAGGCATCTTGTACCTGTAGAAGGCATCATCACTGTTGCCAGCACCAATGTTCTGTAAGGCCATGATGACTCAAATGTACGGAATAGCAGAGAAACAGGTTCGAATATCACAGCCAGCAATGTAGATTTGCTGGTAATGATCAGAGAGAATCTCCTTCAGAGATTGCGGGAGGCTGCAAATAGAAACAACAGAGCTCAGTATGTTCCTGATAAGGGGCACGATGCATACAGCTGATTTTCCTCGGCAAAGGCTTGTTCTTTTTCTTAGAAGAAGTAAAACACTCTGTAAGCAACTCAATTGCTCCCAAATGGATGGTTGCCTGTTCAAACATGAAAAAAACTTCAACGTGCACCTTCACCTCAGAATCTGCTACCGCAGAACTAGCAGGAATCCTGTGCCAACAACCAAAAACTACATAATTTCGGTTACAACAGTTAACTATTCAATATTAACCAAGACATTAATTAATGCATGAATAAAACACCCAGGAAACAAAACAGTTAAATAAGACATATAACAGCAAGAGATAATAAACCCAAACATTAATGACTGAATAATAAGCATGCCACAAACAACTATTAAATCAAAAAGGAAGAACATAATAATCCAAAGTCTGAAGCCAAAAATAACAATCTTCATCAAAAAGCAGCTTGCAAAATAAGCTTGATTAATCTAATCATATCATATTAAATACCAATAGATCAAACAAAACAATAACAACCCAGCTTCATACATTTACCAACACACAATGATGTACGACATAAATTAGAGAATTTCATTCATCTCCACAAAAAAACAGCTATATAAAATCTAAAACCTAATTATAATTCATATAAAATCAAAACACACAATGATCTGCCACATAAATTGGTGAATTTAATTCACCTCTGCAAAATAACAGCTGTATAAAACCTAAAACCTAATTAATTTTATAAAACCCATATAAACAAATCAATCCAGATTAAAGCATATATCAAACACCTCCAACAATATTTAATTTCAACCTATGAATTCATATATTCATATATCATATACAACCAAACCCTAAAACTATCCACCATAAAATTCAAAATACAAAACACAAATAACATTCAAATCAATCAACAATGATAAGAAATCAATTAATAAATTCGAAAACAAAAAAAAAATCATGAAAAAACCTAATTACGAATTGCTCGAGATTAACGGAAAATCGCTAAACACAAAATAAAAACCGTCAAACATCCAGATCTCAATCATATCTCATAGAAATCAATCACGATTAAATCAAAAAGCTTCAAACAATTAAACAAAATCAAATCGAAAATCGAAAACAAATATATCCAGAACATGAATCAGATTAAACGATCTAGGTTTTCATCCAGATAAACACATAAATAATCGAACAACGTAAACAAAATATGATGATAATAACGAGATATTAAAGAGAGAAAGCAAACCCTAGCGGCGTTGATATGATACCTGCAGAAGAGATTGAGAAATAGTTGAGGCGATAGGAGGCGCAGCGAAAGTGTGTTTGCGTTTTGAGATTAGAATGTGCGGTGCGGCTCATAACAACAGACAACAGAATATATATACACACGCTCCAATCAATGCATACCCTTATGGCGTGTGAAATTTTTATTTTTATTTTATTTTTACGGTCTAGATTCTAGACTATTCTTTTCTTTCGTTCAAATCTTCACATTCAAAATTAGGTTAAAATATGTATTTGTTGTTAATATTTTGACCGAGCAATTTTTATATAATTCTGATTTTTTAATTTATTTAAATTGTCTTGACTAAAAGAATTATTGCATGTATTTTTTAGATATTTACTAATTTAAAAACTTGAAATTTTGATTGGTGTAAAGATGTTTAGAGAGCAATTTAATTTTATTTAAAAAGTTGAAATCTATTTTTGTTATGGTTTCTTCAATTGGATGTTAAAGAATTTCATAGAATTGATAAAATGGGGCAAGAAAGAATCTTATATCTAACAATTATGTATTGAGTCCATTATCTTATTTTGGTGACAATGAATCTATTATTTTTGTTTTAGGTTGAGACAATTACAAGTTTTATATAAGGTGGTATTTGATTTGGTTGTATTATTGTTTTACTTAGACTTTTTGTGTGATATTTTGATTAAAATTTTAAGATTGTGTTTTTTTACCGTTATAGTTATATTGGGTCCTAAGAAGGAATAACATATAGGGTCAAAACACACTTGCTAAGGGTGAGTTGTCCTATAAAGTCATATGTCGTCCAAAATAGGTCATGAGATTACATGGATCTTAGTAGTTATATGTCGGTTGTTTTTAGTTAGGGTTGACGATTGTACTCATTTCCAGTGGATTTGTGTAAAAATTATCCATAATTGATGTGGACTGAATACTCGCAAAATGGGTACGTACAATTATCCACTAAAATAAGTAGGTATGGGCGCAGGTGCAGGTACATTAGTACCCATCCTACCTCATATCCGCACTATATATATATATATATATATATATATATATATATATATATATATATATATATATATATATATATATATATATATATATATATGTTAGAATCCAAAATGTGAATATTTGTTGATAACTTTTGTGGTATTTTGATAACTTTTCTCACACTCTTTCCATTTAATTTTGGTATGATATAGTGTAAATAAATAACATTTAGTTTGGTAGTAAATCTCTTAATTATAAGCTTTTCTTTTGCTTTTTATAGGTTTTATGCACTTTGGGAAGTATATGGAGGTTTTGAGACATGTTGGAGCAAGTTTGGAGACCAAAGGAAGAATTTTGGTTCAGCAAGGGCCGCTTAGCGGCCACTAAGCGCGCTTTCCAGTGGCGAGGGAAGATTTTGTGCTCAGCAAGTTCCGCTAAGCGGCCTAATCCCGCTTAGCGGCCTCCAGCGTGGAACCAGATATTTTTTGAGGACCGCTTAGCGGCCGCCTTGGCGCTAAGCGGCGGTACTTTTTCAAGTGGCTACTTTTAGGCACTTGGAGATATTTTTGTGATCTTATCTTGTCACTTTTTCATTCCAACAACAACAACATACTCTAGGGCAAGAGAAGAAAGAAGAAAAACTCATCCATATTCAAGATTTCTCAAGCATATTTCTTCATCATCTTTGGATTTCTATGCTAGGAGATTTTGTATTGATGTTTGTTGTTGAAGCTTCCATGGATATGGAGGGCTAAGTTTCATCTTGTGTCAAGATTAGAGGTAGTTAGTTTGTAAATATGTACTTTCTTTGATCTATTATGTATGAACTTGGTTAATGATTAATACATGGTGAATATCTTGTTATTTATGTTTCATTTGTTGTTTTGGATCACTATTGAGAGATATGTTTCAAAGCTAGACCTAAAAGATATTCATCTATCAATAAACAAACTCTAGAGATAGATTTGTGAGTTGATATTCACAAGTATCAAGCTTTTAAGATTATCATGTTGATTGTCGGCATGAGAGATCATCTGACGGTGAATATGACAATAATCACGATATTGCTTTAGAGATAAACAGTATCGAGAGGATACGTGATTGTATTAATCATGAATAGGTTCATATATATAATCTTTGGAGTACATATGAAGCAAACTAATGAATACTAATCTTGACACAGTTTTACCAAATCGTTTTTAAACCCGAATTTATTGTCTTTAATTTCTTTTAATGCTATTTATCTTTCATGATACTAAAAACATCCAGAGCCTTAACTCAAAATACACTAAGCTGTAGAACGGCGATAATATCGCATCAATCCCTGAGGAGACGATACTAAAAATACTTATCCTATACTTTCTAACAAAATGGCGCCGTTGCCGGGGATTGGCGTTAAGATATTATAAGCATAGCAATAGTTTTTGTGTGTTTTGAGTATAAATATTATTATTATTACCTAGTCTTTGCTCACTTTTTGGTTAGTGTTTCAGCTCTGGTTTATGCGTGGGAGTGTCCCAGCAGATCAGCTTCTTTTTGATCCAGAAATTGAAAGAACTGCAAGGAGATTGAACAGTAAAACCAGAAGAAGAAGGAAACTAGCCAAAGAACGAAGATTAGTCCAAGAAGCAACTACTTCATCAACACCACAAGTTATAGAAGAAGAGATGGCAGGGAATGGAGATCATGATCCACCACCACCACCACCTCCAAGGGCACCATGTGCTAACAGTCCAAGAAGAGCAGCCCAGTTTGCACGAAATGACAACAATGCAAGAAATTCTGAAATGAAGACTGGCATTCTTCAACTACTTTATGCTAGTCCTTTTTCAGGACTTGATCATGAGGACCCATATACACACTTGACAAAGTTCTATGAAATTGCCGGAGCAGTCGGAGCACCTGAAAGAGAGGAAGAGCAAGTGTTTAAAAGACTATTTCCTCACTCATTGATTGGGAAAGCAAAGGATTGGTACCTTGATCAACCTACTCAAACCATGACAAATTGGAATGAGTTAGAAGAAAAGTTTCTTGATAGGTTCTTTCCTCAGTCAAGGTTGCTTGAAGCAAAAACAGCAATTTCAGTGTTCTCTCAAGGTGTGAATGAAACTCTTAATGAAGCATGGGAAAGGTATAAGTCAATGTTGAGAAAATGTCCGAGTCATGGATTTGATGAACTCACCCAGATTCATATTTTTCGTAATGGCTTACAACCTCAACCGAAGCTTCTTTTGGATGCTACTGCTGGAGGTTCTTTGATGGCTAAGACAGCAGAGGAGGCAATAGAGATAATTGAGAAAATGGCCAGGAATGATCATCAGGTGCAACATAACCGAGGAGTTGTTCAAAAGAAACCGGGACTTATTGAATTAGGAACCAATGATGCTATTCTTGCTCAGAATAAGCTTCTTTCTCAACAAGTGGAGGAGCTTACAAAACAAATGGCAAGGTTACCTCAACAACTCAAGGAATTAAATGATCCTAACAAGAACAAACAAGTTGCTTCGTGTGAGCTTTGTAGTGGAGACCACCCTACCGGATATTGTCCACCGGTGAATGAAGTGAATTACATGGCGAATCAAAACCAAGGAGGCTATCAACAAAGACAAGCTCCTTACCAAAACCAAGGTGGATACCAACAAAGGCCTAATGCACCGCAATATGGTCAAGGGTGGAGACAAGATAATTATCAACAAAGACAAAGTCCTTATCAACAACAACAAC
Organism: Vicia villosa; assembly: GCF_029867415.1. Classification (NCBI taxonomy): domain Eukaryota; kingdom Viridiplantae; phylum Streptophyta; class Magnoliopsida; order Fabales; family Fabaceae; genus Vicia; species Vicia villosa. The sequence continues at coordinate 676,895 of NW_026705151.1, read as the reverse complement.
CTTCTCAAGACAAGCCTTCAAAGTTGGAGGAGACTCTAAATCAATTTATGCAAGCATCAATGGCGAATCAAAAGAGTAATGAAGCGGCAATAAAGAATTTAGAGACTCAAGTCGGCCAACTTGCAAAACAATTAGCCGAGAAGCAACCCGGACCATCATTCACGGCAAACACTCAAACCAATCCTAAGGAGCATTGCAAAGCGGTTGTAACTAGGAGTGGGAGGGTGCTTGAAAGTGAAGTGGAGAAGGAGGTCGAGGAGGAGGAAGTTAGGATAGAAAAGGAGAAAGAGGTGGAAAGTGAAGTAGAACCAAAGAAAAATGAGGGAGTCTTAGTTGAAAATGAGAGTGAAGAAAAAAGTGAGGAAGAAGAAGAAAAAAATAGAGAGAAAAAGAGAAAGATTAAAGAGGGAAAGAAGAAAGTTACTAGTCCTCCCGTTCGTAATTTACCGTACCCTCGTGCGCCTTCGAAGAAAGATAATGAGAAGCAATATGCTCGTTTTCTTGACATATTTAGGCAATTGCAAATTAATATTCCTTTTGGTGAAGCTTTAGAGCAAATGCCAAAATATGCCAAGTTTATGAAGGACATCCTCACGAAGAAAAGAAGTTACACTGAGCCCGAAACGGTTGTCCTAGATGCTAAATGTAGTGCCATCATTCAAAGTACTCTACCAAGGAAGGAAAGAGATCCAGGAAGAGTTACTTTGCCGGTTACTATTGGTGACATTCATATTGGAAGAGGTTTGGTTGACACGGGTTCAAGTATCAATTTGATTCCTTTATCCATGGTCAAGAGGTTAGGCATTGTGGATATGAAAAATACAAGAATGACACTTCAATTAGCCGATAAGTCTACAACTATGCCTTTTGGGATAGCGGAAGATTTACTTGTGAAAGTTGACAAGTTCTTCTTTCCGGTTGATTTTGTTGTCATTGATATGGAGGAGGATGTTGATACCCCGTTAATTCTAGGAAGACCTTTTATGAAGACGGCAAGGATGATGATAGACATTGATGATGGTTTAATGAAATTGAGGTTCCAAGATGAGGAAGTGTGTTTTGATCTTTCGGAAGCAATGAAACATCCAAATGATACAAGTGATTGTTTTAGAATTGATGCTATGGAGGAAGTTATCATGCAAGTTGAAAGTAGAGCTCATATGTTCAATCCTCTTGAGAAAACATTAACCAAAGCTCTTGATGTTCTCAATGAAGAAGAAGAAAAAGAGATTGAAGAGTGTTTGCGAGATCTTGATGTTTTTGAAGAGATAAGTCCTTTTGAAGCAAAGATGGAGGAGTTGAAAGATGAGCCAAAGGTGGAAGAAACCAAATTAGAATTGAAGATGTTGCCGCCCCATTTAAAATATGTTTTTCTTGAAGAAGGTGGTAAGAAGCCGGTGATAATTAGTGGTTCATTGTCTAAAAAGGAGGAAGAGAAATTAATTCATGTGTTGAAAGCTAACAAGGAGGCGATAGGATGGGTTCTTTCCGATCTAAAAGGAATTAGTCCGGCCTATTGTATGCATAGAATTATGATGGAGGAGGATTTTAAACCGGTAGCTCAACCTCAACGCCGGTTGAATCCTACAATGAAAGAAGTGGTAAGAAAGGAAGTGGTGAAACTATTGGAAGCCGGAATGATTTATCCCATTTCCGATAGTGCATGGGTGAGTCCAGTCCAAGTGGTACCAAAGAAAGGAGGAATGACCGTGATCACAAATGAAAAGAATGAGTTGATTCCGACAAGGACCGTGACGGGTTGGAGGATGTGTATTGATTACCGAAAGCTTAACCAAGCTACTAGGAAAGATCACTTCCCTTTACCTTTTATGGACCAAATGTTGGAAAGGTTATCGGGTCAAGAGTTCTATTGTTTTTTGGATGGCTACTCCGGGTACAACCAAATTTCGGTCAATCCGGAAGATCAAGAGAAAACGGCGTTCACTTGTCCCTTTGGAATTTTTGCTTATAGACGAATGCCGTTTGGATTGTGTAATGCACCGGCCACTTTCCAAAGATGTATGCAAGCTATCTTCTCGGACTTCATAGAAAAGACAATGGAAGTTTTCATGGATGACTTCTCCGTTTTTGGAGCCTCATTTGATCTTTGCTTGAAGAATTTGGATGCCGTGTTGAAAAGATGTGTTGAAACCAACTTGGTCCTCAATTGGGAAAAATGCAATTTCATGGTTACCGAAGGCATAGTTCTTGGTCACAAAGTTTCTTCCAAAGGAATTGAAGTCGATCGAGCAAAAGTGGAGGTTATTGAGAAGTTACCACCGCCAACAAATGTCAAAGGAATTCGAAGCTTCTTAGGCCATGCGGGATTCTATAGGAGATTCATCAAAGACTTCTCAAAGATTGCAAAGCCTTTGAGCAACTTGCTCAACAAAGATAAGTCTTTTGTTTTTGATAATGCATGCCTTTTAGCTTTTAATGAATTGAAACAAAGATTGACCACCGCTCCCATAATCATAGCACCCGATTGGAAACTTGATTTTGAACTAATGTGTGATGCTAGTGATTATGCGGTAGGAGCGGTGTTGGGTCAAAGAAAAGGAAAAATTTTTCATGCTATACATTATGCTAGTAAGGTTCTTAATGAAGCACAAATTAATTATGCAACAACGGAAAAAGAACTGCTAGCTATTGTATATGCATTAGAAAAATTTAGGTCCTATCTAATTGGTTCGAAAGTTGTTGTTTACACTGACCATGCAGCGATAAAGTATTTGCTTACCAAGCCGGATTCAAAGCAAAGGCTCATTAGGTGGATATTGTTGCTACAAGAATTCCACTTAGAAATTAGAGACAAGAAAGGAGCGGAAAACTTGGTGGCGGATCATTTATCAAGGTTGGTGAATGAAGAGGTAACAAACAAAGAAGAAGAGGTTTTGGAATCATTCCCGGATGAAAAGTTGTTCATGGTGGAAGAAAGGCCGTGGTTTGCTGACATGGCCAATCATAAGGCATCGGGTTGGATGCCGGAAGATTGGAGTAAAAGTGCAATAAAGAAGTTTCTCCATGATGCCAAATTCTATGTGTGGGATGATCCATACTTGTTCAAAATTGGTGTGGATGGTGTGCTAAGAAGATGTGTGACGAGAGAGGAAGCAATGAGAATCTTGTGGCATTGTCATAATTCACCTTATGGTGGGCATTATGGTGGGCAAAGAACGGCGGCAAAAGTTCTTCAATCCGGGTTCTATTGGCCGACGTTGTTCAAAGATGCTTACTTGCATGCACAAAGTTGTGATAATTGTCAAAGAAGTGGTGGAGTGAGTAAAAGGAATGAAATGCCATTGACAAATATGTTAGAAGTGGAAGTGTTTGATTGTTGGGGAATAGACTTTGTAGGACCATTTCCTTCATCTTTTGGTTGTGAGTATATTTTGGTTGCGGTTGATTATGTCTCAAAATGGGTGGAAGCAATAGCATGTCCGAAGGCGGATGGAAAGACCGTAATCAAGTTCTTGAAGAAAAACATTTTCACAAGGTTTGGAACACCGAGGATTCTCATTAGTGATGGTGGCTCGCATTTTTGCAACACACAACTAGAAAAAGTCTTACAACAATATGGTGTGAAGCACAAAGTAACCACGGCCTATCATCCACAAGCTAATGGTCAAGCCGAAGTTTCCAACCGAGAAATCAAAAGAATCTTGGAAAAAACAGTTTCGTTGTCAAGAAAGGATTGGTCACAGAAGTTGGATGATGCTTTATGGGCTTACCGTACGGCATACAAGGCACCGATTGGTTTTACTCCGTTTCAAATGGTTTACGGGAAAAGTTGTCATCTACCCGTAGAATTGGAGCATAAGGCATTTTGGGCCTTGAAGTTGCTTAACTTTGATCCGAAGGCAAGTGGTGAAATGAGAAGATTGCAATTGCTTGAGATGGAAGAATTGCGATTACAAGCCTATGAATCCAACAAAATTTACAAGGAGAAAGTGAAAGGATATCATGATAAAAAGATTGTGGAGAAGGATTTCAAAGAAGGTCAAATGGTTTTACTGTTTAATTCAAGATTGAAGTTGTTTCCGGGTAAATTAAAGTCGAAGTGGTCGGGTCCGTTCCGAATCAAAGAAGTAAAAGACTATGGAGCGGTTGTGCTTGAAAATCCGACGACAAATGAAAGTTGGACTGTGAATGGTCAAAGACTCAAGCCGTATCTTGGTGGTGAAGTCGATCGAAGTTCGGAAGCCGTTCCGATTTTTGATCCTTAAAGCCGCCTCGGACCGTCGAGCTAACCGACGTTAAACAAAGCGCTAGTTGGGAGGCACCCCAACATTGTAAGTATTTCTTGTTTTGTGTGTGTTATGACTGTTAGGAAAGTCGGGAAAAATCGGGGCTTGGGGGACTGCTGTGTTTGCTGCTGAAAAACAGCATTTTACTGATACCGCTAAGCGGCCATCACGCCGCTAAGCGGCCACACAAAAATGCAGAAAAAAAAAAGTGGGCCAAAGGGGTCTGACCCGGCCCAGTTCAATGGGGAAGCAAGTTATGAGGGGCTGAGCGGCCAGAAACCCTAGCCACCTCATTTCTTCCAAAACTTTCAAGTCTCCAAGTTCCCTCCTTTCCCCTTTCAACCTTAGCATTCATTTTGAAGGAATTTCTTGTGTTCATCTCATCTCCCTCAATTCTCTTTGTTCATTTGGTTGTGCAAGGTAAATGTTGTTCTTTTCTTTGAAATAGTTTGTGTAAATTGATAGTAGTAGTAGGTGATGTTTAGAATTGTTTATGTTTGTAGATTTTAGGTTTAGATTGTAATTAGATTGTTGTTCTTGTGAATGAATTGCTGAAAAATGTGTGTTAAACCCCCCCTAGTTTGTGTAAATTAGGTTAGATTTGTGATTAGGAGTAGAGGTAATAGTGCATTCATCACTGGTTGCCATTGTTGATGTAGAAGAAGTGAAGAAATTGTAGGAGAAGCATGCTTTAGCAGACTGCATTTCTGCAGAATTTTTCTGAGAAATCGCAGGGCCGCTAAGCGGCCGTGACCCCGCTAAGCGGCGGATGCTGATGACAGAAAAATAATTCTGTTTCTGGTTCAGTCTTGTTCAAGCATTCAAAGTTGGGTCCAGCACCACTAGTTAGCTATGTTTAACTGCAATATTATGTGTTTAACAGTGTGGTGTGCTTTTTGTTGTAAATTGCAGATGGCTTCTCGACAAAACCGAAGCAAAAGAGGACGGTTTCCAGGCTCTAGTTCTGGACAAGCTCCCGTTCCTGAAGCACCTCAATTCGACAGTGCAAGATTTTTGAGTGCTGAACACCAAGAGTGGTTTGGACGGCTGTGTGGCAGAAAAATTTTAACTGAGAAAATATTTGACCTTAAGCCCAATGGGGAGTACAGGCAATTTATGGAAAACATGCACCATCGTAGATGGGATGTTCTTTTGCAGCCAAGTACTCGTATCAATGTGGATATTGTAAGGGAATTTTATGCTAATGCGATGCCCACAGAAGATACGAAGTATGTGAGAAAAACCGTTGTTAGGGGGAGAGTGATTTCATTCAACCGGGCTGCCATTAGCTCTTATCTTGGTGATCCTTTAGCCCTTCCTGAAAATGGGTGTGAATACGCAAGGATACATAGAGCAAGGCAGTGGAACATGGATGAAGTAGCAGAGACTCTTTCTTTTGAGAGTCGTGGTTTTTCTCTTAACCCATCTGGCATACCAGTGAAGATGGATCGAGGAAATATGAATCAGATGGCTCAGCTCTACCTCACCCTGCTTCTGAACAACTTGAAGCCGAAGAGCCACAACAGTGATCTTACTTTAGCTAACTCCTGTTTATTATTTGCTATGATGACAGGTGTAGAGATTGACATTGCTCAGCTCATTTCTGATGAGATGCGAGAGGTGGCTTCTAGTGGGCACTCTTTAGGGAGTCGACTTGCGGGTCAACTTCCTTATCCTGCTTTGATTATGGGATTGTGCAGGAGAGCTAGAGTGGAGATCCCAGATGAGGTTCACATGACTATCACTAGCAAGGTGGATGACAGTTATGTTGCTCGGTTTTGTTCTCCACGGGCAAGGGGTCGTCAACCACAACCTAAGGCTGTAGCTCCTCCTGCCGGCCAAGCAAGGTATAATCAGCAAATGGCTTGCAGGTATAGTTGGGATTATATGGATGCTTTGCGCAGGTCGGAGGCTACCATTCACGACTCCTTGCACCGCTTGTACTTGAAGATGAGCGATCCTTCCAGTGTAACATCTTTTACTACAAATGAGCAGTATGAGGCCATTTGTAACTATCCGGAGGATAGGCCATTTTTTAGGAATGGGGGAGGAGAAAATGAAGAAGAGGGTGAAGAAGGAAATCATGAAGAAGAGGACAATGATGATGAGTGATGATGCATATCATTTGGTGATGTTGTTATGTTTATTGTGTTTGTTTACTAGTACTTTAATTTTCTGTTGAATAGTTAGTTGTTGGATTATTTTGTTACCATCCTTAGGGATGTATTTTGTTTTGTTGTAATGAAGTAGCAAATGATGCTACTAAGACATCTTTGAGGCATTTGCCATTGGCAATTTGTCTCTAATATATTATATTATATTAGGTGTGTGTTATATTTTGTGTTTTTACCATAGTGTTAAGTTTGTGTAGTTATATAATATAGTTATAGTAAATATAATAATAGTACTAATAATATAATAGTAGTAATTGTGTTTGATCATAATATTAGTAATTATAAGAAAATTTTTGTTGTTTGTCCTTGTGATGAATAGAAAAAAACTCAAGCAAGCAAAGTCTTATCAAAGAGTGGTAACATCAAAGTTTGATGGTGATGATAATGCTCTTGATGTGGTGCATGCTAAGGTAACGATTTTCTTGCTTTGTAGATATTAGTGTGAATATGATTTAGGTGCTTTATACAAAAACTTGTCATCACTTTGCATGTGAAAGATTTTGTTCATATTTGAATCTAGTTAGGACATAACTACATAAGTGAGAGGACTTTCCATTGTGTACTATAGACTTTTGTGTGTGCTAGCAATTGATGTTAACTGGGATGATTCATGCTTAATCTGCTTTGTTTAAAGTGTTAGAACTTAGAAGTGATCGAGGCAATTTTTTTTTTGTGTAATACGAGAAAAACCACCTTCCAAAAGGCCACATGTGAGAGTGTGATCAATTGAAACCAATTTTGAGCCGTAAATTTTGATTTTGCCAAGTGAGTTGAATGAGAACCGACAAGCTAGTAAGTACTTCCTTATTGAGTTTGTTGAAGAAAAGCAAATAGAGAAAACTTTTAACTCACTTGGAAAATATTTTCTTTGGTAGACACTTAACCCAATTACATTTAAACCTTAAATGAAGAGCATGATTATGTGGAATTGTTGAATTGTTCAAAGTTGGGGAGAGAGGAGTTTACTTGAGAAAAGAAAGAAAGGAAATGGTGGTATAATAGAACAATGCATTCAAGAAGAAAAAGAATAATTTGAAAAAGAAAAGAAAAAGTTCAATGAGATGAAAAATCAAAAGACAAAAGAAAGAATGCATTGTAGTGTTGTTAAGTCAAAAGGGAGAAATAAGAAAGTTTGTGTAAATAGTGTGATTGAATAAATGCTCTTCATGCAATTGTCCCTTTTTGATTCATTGGCCTTGTAGAAATGTCATTTGTTTGGAACCAAGCCAAGTTACAACCGAAAAAGCCCTCGTGATCTTTGCTTCTATCATTTTGGGTACTTAGTTAGATGAATGTATGAATTGTCTTGAATGTGCACAATTGTTAGGGAGAGTGATAAATCCTTTGTGCTAGCATGATTATAGCACTTTGTCCTTCATTTTTGAAGTTGATTGTAGGTGATTCAAGTTTGAACATTATTTTGAATAATGCAAGTGTGATGAAGTGTTTGTATTTAGAACCTAGCTCATATTCATGTTTTGATCTTGTACAAGCAAGGGATGGTTATGGAGCATGCAAGTAAGTCAAGTTTGAACCATTCTCTTTATGTTGCTAACTTTGTAAATATTATTTTTGTGCTTGTGGAGTTGTTCTTGTTTGAGGACAAACAAAGGTCAAAGTTGGGGAGAGTTGTTAGAATCCAAAATGTGAATATTTGTTGATAACTTTTGTGGTATTTTGATAACTTTTCTCACACTCTTTCCATTTAATTTTGGTATGATATAGTGTAAATAAATAACATTTAGTTTGGTAGTAAATCTCTTAATTATAAGCTTTTCTTTTGCTTTTTATAGGTTTTATGCACTTTGGGAAGTATATGGAGGTTTTGAGACATGTTGGAGCAAGTTTGGAGACCAAAGGAAGAATTTTGGTTCAGCAAGGGCCGCTTAGCGGCCACTAAGCGCGCTTTCCAGTGGCGAGGGAAGATTTTGTGCTCAGCAAGTTCCGCTAAGCGGCCTAATCCCGCTTAGCGGCCTCCAGCGTGGAACCAGATATTTTTTGAGGACCGCTTAGCGGCCGCCTTGGCGCTAAGCGGCGGTACTTTTTCAAGTGGCTACTTTTAGGCACTTGGAGATATTTTTGTGATCTTATCTTGTCACTTTTTCATTCCAACAACAACAACATACTCTAGGGCAAGAGAAGAAAGAAGAAAAACTCATCCATATTCAAGATTTCTCAAGCATATTTCTTCATCATCTTTGGATTTCTATGCTAGGAGATTTTGTATTGATGTTTGTTGTTGAAGCTTCCATGGATATGGAGGGCTAAGTTTCATCTTGTGTCAAGATTAGAGGTAGTTAGTTTGTAAATATGTACTTTCTTTGATCTATTATGTATGAACTTGGTTAATGATTAATACATGGTGAATATCTTGTTATTTATGTTTCATTTGTTGTTTTGGATCACTATTGAGAGATATGTTTCAAAGCTAGACCTAAAAGATATTCATCTATCAATAAACAAACTCTAGAGATAGATTTGTGAGTTGATATTCACAAGTATCAAGCTTTTAAGATTATCATGTTGATTGTCGGCATGAGAGATCATCTGACGGTGAATATGACAATAATCACGATATTGCTTTAGAGATAAACAGTATCGAGAGGATACGTGATTGTATTAATCATGAATAGGTTCATATATATAATCTTTGGAGTACATATGAAGCAAACTAATGAATACTAATCTTGACACAGTTTTACCAAATCGTTTTTAAACCCGAATTTATTGTCTTTAATTTCTTTTAATGCTATTTATCTTTCATGATACTAAAAACATCCAGAGCCTTAACTCAAAATACACTAAGCTGTAGAACGGCGATAATATCGCATCAATCCCTGAGGAGACGATACTAAAAATACTTATCCTATACTTTCTAACAATATATATATATATAGGGGATGTATCAAGTAGGAGGAATTTTTAAATAAGAGATAAGAGGATCCAATCCTAATCATTGAATTAATCAAGAGAGAGAAATTAAATTATTTATTAAAATATTAATATAATTATTATTTCTCTCTCTTGATTAATTCAATGGTTAGCATTGAATCCTCTTATCTCTTATTTATAAACCCTCCTACTTGATACATTCCATATATATATATATATATATATATATATATATATATATATATATATATATATATATATATATATATATATATATATATATATATATATATATATATATATATATATATATATATATATATATATATATATATATATATATATATATATATATATATATATATATATATATATATGAAGGATAGAAAAACACTTAGAAAGGGGGGGTTTGAATAAGTGTAGCTTTAAAAACTTGACATATAAAAATAAATTGCACAGTTATTTTTATCCTGGTTCGTTGTTAACTAAACTACTCCAGTCCACCCCCGCAGAGATGATTTACCTCAACTGAGGATTTAATCCACTAATCGCACGGATTACAATGGTTCTCCACTTAGTCAGCAACTAAGTCTTCCAGAGTCTTCTGATCACACACTGATCACTCCAGGAACAACTGCTTAGATACCCTCTAAGACTTTCTAGAGTATTCTGATCCACACGATCACTCTAGTTACAACCTGCTTAGATAACCTCTAAGACTTCCTAGAGTATTCTGATCCACACGATCACTCTAGTTCCTTACAACTTAATGTAATCAATTCTAAGAGTATTACAATTGCTTCTTAAAAGCTATAATCACAAACTGTGATATTTCTCTTAACGTTTAAGCTTAATCTCACTAATATATTACAACAGCAATGTAGTGAGCTTTGATGAAGATGAAGATTCTGAGCTTTGAGTAGAACAGAGTTTCAGCAAGTTAATATGAGTTGTTTTTGTTCAGAATCGTTAACCTTGCTTCTCATCAGAACTTCATATTTATAGGCGTTGGAGAAGATGACCGTTGAGTGCATTTAATGCTTTGCGTGTTCCGTACAGCATCGCATTTAATGTTATACGCTTTTGTCAACTACCTCGAGCCTTGTTCACGCTGTGTCTACTGACGTTGCCTATAATAGCTTTTAACGTTCCTTTTGTCAGTCAGCGTAGCTTGCCACTTGTACTTCCTTCTGATCTGATGTTTGTGAATACAACGTTTGAATATCATCAGAGTCAAACAGCTTGGTGCAAAGCATCTTCTGATCTTCTGACCTTGAAGTGCTTCTGTGCGTGATACCATCAGAACTTCAGTGCTTCTGATCTCATGTTCTTCTGATGCTTCCATAGACCCATGTTCTGATTCTGCTTCGACCATCTTCTGATGTCTTGCCAGACCATGTTCTGATGTTGCATGCTGAACCCTTTGAGACAAAGCTTCTGAGCGCTGAATTATGCGTACTCTTTATATATTTCCTGAAAAGGAAATTGCATTGGATTAGAGTACCATATTATCTTAAGCAAAATTCATATTATTGTTATCATCAAAACTAAGATAATTGATCAGAACAAATCTTGTTCTAACAATCTCCCCCTTTTTGATGATGACAAAAACATATATAAATGATATGAATTTGCGATCAGAAAGAGCAGACGGCAAAAGACAAATTACACAGCTATAGCATAAGCATATGAATATGTCTCCCCCTGAGATTAACAATCTCCCCCTGAGATAAATAATCTCCCCGTGAAATAAATACTCGAAGAACTTTAATAAAAGACTTCCCTGATTATTTCGGTAGAGACGATCACATAAGCTTCTGTCTTCAGAGAATTCATAGCTTCTGACTTCTGCTTCCATTGGACAGCTTCAGAACTAGAATTTCTTTAGATCCCTAGAACACTCACAGCTTCTGATTTCTGCTTCCATCTAGGACAGCTTCAGAACTTGAATTTCTTTGATCTTCAGAACATTCACAGCTTCTGATTTCTGCTTCCATTTAGGACAGCTTCAGAACTTGAGTTTTCTGGATCTTTAGAACATTCACAGCTTCTGATTTCTGCTTCCCTCGGATAGCTTCAGAGCTTTGAATTTCTACCAATCATCACTTCATGCTAGATTTGTATCAGAACATTGTTGAATGTACCAGAGCATCATCAGAGCATCTCTACATCCTGAAATGTTACATAACAAAAACTAAACGACAAAAGTCAGCATGAACAAGTCAGAACATAAAATGTATATTAGAACACATGATATGTATCAGAGCCATATAGGCTAAAATAATGTATCAGAGCAAATAGAATTTTGTCAGAGCAAATAGACAAATATGGATCAAATTCTATTATCAGTGCTTCTGATTCATTCTTCTTTCTTGCTTCTGATTTCTGAAGCTTGACAGCACTTGGCTTGCTTCAGTTTCCATGAGCTTCTTCTTTTACAGAATAACACTTCTTATGGTTTTGCTTCTTGTGTTTGCTTTGAAGATTCTCTTCACTTCTTTATACCTGCAAAACACTTAAACCATATAGAACTTGCAGTTCTTGTTAGTAAATGTGTGGGAGCTTTACCCAGCAACTGATAGATTAATCAAATCATTTATCATTTATCTTCTCCCCCTTTTTGTCATAACATCAAAAAGAATATTTCAAAAGATTCAGATGAATAAAACGACAAATAAAATCACTGGAATGTTACGTGACATGAGGAGAGATAATAAAGACAAATGAGGTGACTAGCACAGTTACCTATGGTCGGCGTCCCTTCAACTGCACGCGCGCTTATCCATGAACAGTAACGACAGGTTTACCATCCCGAGATAAAACGTTACAGCTGTTTTGCTTTAAAAGAGGTTCTGAATCAACTTAGACAATGAAACGTTAGTAATAACCGAATCATAATTTCTAAAAGATTTCAATCAGAACTTCTGATTAAAAAGAAATCCACATTCATTTCAGAAGATACTCATACGTAAGAACTTCTCATCTTCTCATTCTGGGCATAAATCCATACTGATGTTCTTCAGAATGAACTTAAACCTATCTTCAGCCAGGGGTTTTGTAAAGATATCAGCCCATTGATGGTCTGTATCCACAAAGTTTAAAGATATAACACCCTTCTGAACATAGTCCCTTATGAAATGATGTTTAATCTCAATATGTTTAGCTTTTGAATGAAGAATAGGATTCTTAGATAAACATATAGCAGAAGTATTATCACAGAATATTTACTCTCAAATATCTGATAATCTTCTAGCTGACTCTTCATCCAGAGCATCTGTGTACTGCAACCAGCAGCAGCGACATATTCTGCTTCTGTTGTTGATAAAGCAATAGTTGCTTGCTTCTTGCTATACCAGGAGATCAAATGACTTCCAAGAAATTGGCAACTTCCTGAAGTACTCTTTCTTTCAATTCTGTCTCCAGCATAGTCAGCATCGCAGAATCCTACTAAGTTGTATTCTTTAGATTTTCTGTAAACTAAGCCAACATTAGTAGTACCTTTCAGATACCTTAGAATTCTCTTAACAGCAGTTAAATGAGATTCTCTAGGATCTGATTGGAATCTAGCACACAAACAAACACTGAACAGAATGTCAGGTCTAGAAGCAGTCAAATATAGAAGAGATCCAATCATACCTCTGTATAACTTCTGATCTACCTTCTTACTTACCTCATCCTTACCTAGGATGCATGTTGGATGCATAGGAGTTTTGGCTTCTTTGCAGTCTAGAAGATTAAACTTCTTCAGAAGTTCCTTCACATACTTGGTTTGGTGAACATACGTTCCTTCTGATGTTTGATTTATTTGTATTCCAAGGAAATACTTGAGTTCTCCCATCATGCTCATTTCAAACTCAGCCTGCATAGACTCAGCAAACTCCTTTCCAAGTGTAGCATTAGATGTTCCAAAAATAATATCATCTACATATATTTAACAAATTAAAATATCCCTTTTAAAGGTTTTACAAAAGAGAGTAGTGTCCACTTTTCCTCTAGTGAAACCATTATCCAGAAGGAAAGAACTTAAGCGTTCATACCAAGCTCTGGGAGCTTGTTTCAATCCATACAACGATTTCTTTAGTTTAAAAACATGATTAGGAGACATAGAGTCTTCAAAACCAGGAGGTTGATGGACATAAACTTCTTCATCTATATAACCATTTAAGAAGGCACTCTTAACATCCATCTGATAGAGAGTGATGTTATGTTGAGTGGCAAATGAAATTAATAGACGAATAGATTCTAACCTGGCCACTGGTGCAAAGGTTTCTGTATAGTCAATCCCTTCTTGCTGACTATAACCCTGAGCCACCAGTCTGGCTTTGTTCCTTACCACTTCACCTTTCTCACTGAGCTTGTTTCTGAAGACCCATTTTGTACCGATTATATTGAATCCATCTGGTCTAGGAACAAGATCCCAAACATCATTCCTTGTAAACTGATTCAGTTCTTCTTGCATAGCAATTATCCAGTCTGGATCTTCTAGAGCATGATCAACAGAAGTTGGCTCGATCAAAGATACAAGACCTAATTGACAGTCTGCATTGTTCTTAAGGAATGCTCTTGTTCTGATTGGATCATCCTTCTTTCCAAGAATGACATCTTCTGAATGACCAGAGATGAGTCTGGATGATCTTCTGACAGATGGTTCTTCAGAAATGCTTAGATTCTCCAGAGAAGCTGATACTTGATCTTCAGATTCTTTGCTTCTGAGAAGCTCTGCTTCTGATGCGTTGCTTCTTGGCTCAACAACTTCTGATATATCAATATCACAATCTGCAAAATTATCAAACTGCTTTGGTTTTTCAGAACCAAGCTTATCATCAAACCTGATATTGATTGATTCTTCTACAATCAATGTTTCAGTATTGTATACTCTGTAGCCTTTTGAGCGTTCAGAATATCCAAGAAGGAAACATTTTTGTGCTTTGGAATCAAATTTACCAAGATGATCTTTAGTGTTCAGAATAAAGCATACACATCCAAAAGGATGGAAATATGAAATGTTGGGCTTTTTATTCTTCCACAATTCATAAGGAGTCTTATTTAGAATAGGTCTGATAGAGATTCTATTCTGAATATAGCATGCAGTGTTTATTGCTTCTGCCCAGAAATGCTTAGCCATACTGGTTTCATTGATCATGGTTCTGGCCATTACTTGCAGAGTCCTATTCTTTCGTTCTACAACTCCATTTTGCTGTGGAGTTCTAGGACAAGAGAAATCATGGGCAATACCATTTTCTTTGAAGAATTCTTCAAAGGATCTGTTCTCAAATTCACCACCATGATCACTTCTGACCTTTATGATTTTACACTCTTTTTCAGATTGAATCTGAATGCAGAAATCAAAGAACACTGAATGAGACTCATCCTTGTGTTTCAAGAATTTTACCCACGTCCAGCGGCTATAATCATCTACGATGACTAATCCATATTTCTTCCCTCTGACAGATGCTGATTTGACTGGGCCAAACAGATCAATGTGCAAGAGTTCTAATGGCCTTGAGGTAGAAACAACATTCTTGGACTTGAATGCAGGTTTGGAGAACTTGCCCTTCTGACATGCTTCACAAAGAGCATCTGATTTGAATTTCAGATTAGGGAGTCCTCTGACAAGATCCAGTTTGTTAATCTGAGAAATCTTTCTCAAACTAGCATGACCTAATCTTCTGTGCCAGACCCACTGCTCTTCAGAAACAGACATAAGACAAGTCACCTTCTGACTCATAAGATCTTGTAGATCTGTCTTATAAATGTTGTTCTTCCTCTTGCCTGTAAATAGGATTGAGCCATCCTTCTGATTTACAGCCTTGCAAGACTTTTGATTAAAGATTATATCATAACCATTGTCACTCAATTGACTGATAGATAAGAGGTTATGTGTTAATCCTTCTACAAGAAGTACATTAGAAATGGAAGGAGAGTTACCAGACTTTATAGTTCCAGAGCCAATTATCTTGCCCTTCTGATCTCCTCCAAACATAGTTTCTTCAACAGATTTAAGTACCAGAACTTGGAAGACAGTCCTTCTTCCCTTCAAGTGTTGAGACCAACTTGAGTCCAGGTGACATGACATGTGATCAGTGGTTTTCACACATATATTTATCGTTGTTTTTAAGTATGTTTAAGTTATGTTATTGAGTGTTTTATTTCTTTATTCGTCATTTTATGCTTTGGTTGTGTATTTTACTGTTTGCAGGCTCAAAGGAATAAATCGAGACAAATCAATGCGAAAAAGTACAAAAAGGGGAGTTTCGAAGGAAGTGAAAAATCAAGCGACATTTGGTCTGACACGACCACCCGTGTCACCTGAAACTAGCAGTGTTAGGATGAAGCGTGGCCAAGAAAATGCAAAAGATATGAAATTCACGGGGCTGACACGACTCGTGTTAGCAAGTGTGAGATCTAGAAATTTTCAGCATGTTTCTCATCGTGACAGGCGTGTAGTATTTTGATCATAACTGGAGCTTCGTAACTCGGAATGACGCGGTTCCGGTGGCAAAATTTTGCTAACGAAAAGGGCTACAACTTTCATGAAGAACGCAAATCGAAATTCTGAAGTTAAGGACCAACACGGCCCGTGTTACCTAACACGGCCACCCGTGTTAGCAGTGCTGAGTGTGATTTTGAAAAATTAAGTTCAGGAGGCCAACACGGCCACCCGTGTTGCCTGACACGGCCAGTGTTGGCTAAAACGCTGATTTTGCTGATTTTTGTGATTTTTAATTAAGTGTTGAGCCAAGGGACATTTTGGGTACTTCCAACCAACCTAAGTGAGTATGCACTATATAGAAGAGTTTTAATGATGAAAAAGGGGACTTTTTGGCGAGGAGAAGACACGATTGAAGATTGGAGAAAACAGGGGTTTGGGAGAGAAGAAGGTCTTCATGAACGGAAGCAATTGAAGATCAACTTTCATCTCAATTCTTGTAATGTCTCTATTTTATATTTTGTTTTCTTTGAACAATATGAGTAACTAAATCCTAATGCTAGGGGGTGTCCCTGATTTGATTCTGTAATGATTTTGAATTCCTGAGTTCATCAATAGATTGTTTTCTTTTTTAATTTAATTGTACAAGGTTTTTATGCTTTCTTTGTCGGACCAACAAGATTGATTTACGGTTAACAACCAGCTGGACAGCGGTTGTTAAGGTTTTTGTACGATTAGACTATAGTAGATATCACCTAGGACTAGGGATACCCTATAGTTACCGGTTATCTCTTGATAACATAAAGGCTTGATTTCATCATAATTCTCTAAGGACTTAGGATTTAGGATGAATGTTCAAAGGTTTTCCCGCTAAGGAATTAGGGGAAAATAATCTAAAGGGCGGTAATTAAAGGTTATGAACTTGTTGAAGAGATCTAAATCCAAGGTTATTACAGGAACAATCACACACTATACCCTTAGCATAATACTCATATTTGTCAAAAAGCCAATTTACTTTTCTGCTTATTTTAATTATTGTTTAGTGACAATTTGCAAACAAAACCCCAATATTAGTTTTTGTTTAATTGATCTATAATTTGAACTCGATATTACTACGCAGTCCTTGAGATCGACATTCGGGGAATTTCCCTATTATTACTACAGAGGCAAAATAGTACACTTGCTATTTTACCGATCAAGTTTTTGGCGCCGTTGCCGGGGACTGCTAAAATATAGAGTTTTGATTTTAGTTCAATTGAAATTTTGTTGCTCGTCAACTAAAATTTTGTTTTTGTTTTTGTTTATTTGAATTTGTTTTTATTATAAAAAAAAATATAAAAAAAAAAGATTCAAATTATTTTTGCTTCATGAATTCTTCTATACTTTGCTACTAACAAATTGTCTGAGTTTTGTAGCTATGTATTGTTTTGATACATTGCCACCTGTATCTCCTGCATGTTGGTCGCCTGATTCAGGAGTAACCTTGGAAGAGGCGACTAAAATTTTTAAAGCATATAAGAGGGAGGTAAGAATCCTTATGAATGAATGTAAGGAAGCTAATTATTATCCAGATATGTTTATTTGGAGAAAGTTAGAGTTGGAAGAAGAATATGTGGAACCAGAAGAAAATTGCTTAACATCAGATGAAGAGGATGCAGTAAGAATAGAAGAATTTGAGGTAAAAAAGAAATATGGGGAAGAAGAAATAAGGAAACTTGAAGATGATCGAGTTTTGGATAAAACCACAAATTTAACAATTTGTGAAGATGTGGACATCCAACAAGAGAGTATCCCCAAAAACTATTTTTACAACAAGGCAGATGAAAGACAAGAAATTGACAAAGTACTGGAAGACATTTATGCCTTGTTCAAAAAAATAAAGCTAAAGAGGATTTGGCAGCAACATCATCAATACTTTAAGTTCATGGGATTGCTACCAAACAAAAGAAAGAAAAAAGATGATGTGTTCTTTGTGTCATATATGCCACCCTAACAAGAGGAATGGACCGTCGAGCCATGCGACGTTAAACGAAGCGCTTTGTGGGAGGCAACCCACGATTTTAATAATTAATTTCTCTGTTTTTTTTTTATTTTATTTTCAGGAAATAAAAGAGGACGTCTCTGGTGAAAGCTTTGAAGTGATCATTAGAGCCAATTACCCTCTGTGAGTCACCTCTCTCAGGCTCGTTCTGAAACATTGAGGCCAATGTTTAGTTCAAGTTTGGGGGAGGCTCTTCTCTCTTCTCTTTGCATTTTATTTTTATGTTATTTCTATGTTATTGGTATGATGTGAAACCATAAAGTGAATTCTGTCCAAATTTTGACCGAAATTTTAATTTTTGTTGAAGAAGTTTTTGTCCGAAGAGCGGTCGGGAATAGTATATAGAGATGAAGCGAGGATTGTTTGAGGACGGGAAGTGCGGAATAATGTGACAAGAGGTTTGTTTAAACACCCTTGGTTCCCTAAAAGAGATACGAGTCTAACGTGTAGATTTGCACCATAGTACTTGTCTCCTGAGAAGTACTTATCGAGTAGTTTATTGATACAGTCTGGCATAGTTCAGATTCACTTGCATGATGACTGGTTGAGAAAAAAAAGAGAGATATAAAGTTGGCACCAAACGATGAAAAGGCGGTAAAAGGCAATCGGCTCGCTAAGTTGGGTAACCCTCACCCGGTTATTCAGCCCAAAGGAGATTGAACCCCAAACGTCGTCCAAAAGGACAATATATAACTGCAAAGTTTGAAAATTTCATCGGTAATAAAAAGTAGCCAATGCTGCTAGTTTGGTGCCAGGAAAAGAAAATAAGAAGCCTTGATTCGTCTCATGCAGGTGATGATTATTATAAGAAATGCAGTGCCTTAATATGATTGTCCGAATGAAAGAGGAGGAAAATCGGAAAGAGACTTAAGTGCAAAGCATAGTTGGAGAGGTATCCGAAACGGGAGCTTGAGGTTTAATGTGGTAACAAAACTCGTCGCGTCATGTGAATGCCAAACCCACTGTTTCTTGATCAATACAGACAGATATCTCACGTATGAACACCGTGTGCTTTGAAGGTCATTAACTTTTGTAATGGTCGCTTGAGGTCAAGCAACGGTTTAAGTTTGGGGGAGTTTGATCAGTGGTTTTCACACATATATTTATCGTTGTTTTTAAGTATGTTTAAGTTATGTTATTGAGTGTTTTATTTCTTTATTCGTCATTTTATGCTTTGGTTGTGTATTTTACTGTTTGCAGGCTCAAAGGAATAAATCGAGACAAATCAATGCGAAAAAGTACAAAAAGGGGAGTTTCGAAGGAAGTGAAAAATCAAGCGACATTTGGTCTGACACGACCACCCGTGTCACCTGAAACTAGCAGTGTTAGGATGAAGCGTGGCCAAGAAAATGCAAAAGATATGAAATTCACGGGGCTGACACGACTCGTGTTAGCAAGTGTGAGATCTAGAAATTTTCAGCATGTTTCTCATCGTGACAGGCGTGTAGTATTTTGATCATAACTGGAGCTTCGTAACTCGGAATGACGCGGTTCCGGTGGCAAAATTTCGCTAACGAAAAGGGCTACAACTTTCATGAAGAACGCAAATCGAAATTCTGAAGTTAAGGACCAACACGGCCCGTGTTACCTAACACGGCCACCCGTGTTAGCAGTGCTGAGTGTGATTTTGAAAAATTAAGTTCAGGAGGCCAACACGGCCACCCGTGTTGCCTGACACGGCCAGTGTTGGCTAAAACGCTGATTTTGCTGATTTTTGTGATTTTTAATTAAGTGTTGAGCCAAGGGACATTTTGGGTACTTCCAACCAACCTAAGTGAGTATGCACTATATAGAAGAGTTTTAATGATGAAAAAGGGGACTTTTTGGCGAGGAGAAGACACGATTGAAGATTGGAGAAAACAAGGGTTTGGGAGAGAAGAAGGTCTTCATGAACGGAAGCAATTGAAGATCAACTTTCATCTCAATTCTTGTAATGTCTCTATTTTATATTTTGTTTTCTTTGAACAATATGAGTAACTAAATCCTAATGCTAGGGGGTGTCCCTGATTTGATTCTGTAATGATTTTGAATTCCTGAGTTCATCAATAGATTGTTTTCTTTTTTAATTTAATTGTACAAGGTTTTTATGCTTTCTTTGTCGGACCAACAAGATTGATTTACGGTTAACAACCAGCTGGACAGCGGTTGTTAAGGTTTTTGTACGATTAGACTATAGTAGATATCACCTAGGACTAGGGATACCCTATAGTTACCGGTTATCTCTTGATAACATAAAGGCTTGATTTCATCATAATTCTCTAAGGACTTAGGATTTAGGATGAATGTTCAAAGGTTTTCCCGCTAAGGAATTAGGGGAAAATAATCTAAAGGGCGGTAATTAAAGGTTATGAACTTGTTGAAGAGATCTAAATCCAAGGTTATTACAGGAACAATCACACACTATACCCTTAGCATAATACTCATATTTGTCAAAAAGCCAATTTACTTTTCTGCTTATTTTAATTATTGTTTAGTGACAATTTGCAAACAAAACCCCAATATTAGTTTTTGTTTAATTGATCTATAATTTGAACTCGATATTACTACGCAGTCCTTGAGATCGACATTCGGGGAATTTCCCTATTATTACTACAGAGGCAAAATAGTACACTTGCTATTTTACCGATCAACATGTTGACTTTTATCTTCTTTGTCGCCAAGAGAATCTGCAAAAGAAATAGTCTTTTTCTTTGGTACCCACATCTTCTTGGGTCCTTTCTTGTTAGATTTTCTCAAGTTCTGATTGAACTTGGGTTTAACATTGTAAGCAATAGGAGGAACAGCATGATAATTTTTAATGTGAGTTTCATGATATTTCCTAGGTTGTGTCACATGCTTTTTGGTGTGTGTTATGTGAAAACTTTGAGCATGTGAAGTGTGCCTAATATCATGGGAGTGGCCATACTTGAACTGATCATACAATGGCTTGTATGTGAATTTCATTTCATCAACAGGTTCAAGTTTGTATGGGGTTTCACCCTCAAAACCAATGCCGACTCTTTTGTTTCCAAACACAGCATATATCATAGAAGCTAGCTGACTTCTGCCAATACTTCTAGATAAGAACTTCCTGAAACTTAAATCATATTCTTTCAGAATATGGTTTAGACTAGGAGTGGATTTTTCTGAATCAGAAGGAGATCCAACATTATTGGATATTTTTAAAAGTTTTTCTTTTAATTCAGAATTTTCCAACTCAAGCTTCTTTGTTTCAAATTCAAATAGCTTTTTCAGCTTTTTGTATTTGAGACTAATCTTAGACTTGAATTCCAGAAGTTCTGTTAGACCGGAAACTAACTCATCTCTAGTAAGTTCAGAAAATACCTCTTCAGAATCTGATTCTGATGTAGATTCTGATCCGTCATCTTCTATCGCCATCAGCGCACAGTTAGCCTGCTCATCTTCAGAGTCTGAATCATCTTCTGACTCATCCCAGGTTGCCATAAGACCTTTCTTCTTATGAAACTTCTTTTTGGAATTTTCCTTCTGAAGTTTTGGACATTCATTCTTGAAGTGTCCAGGCTCATTGCATTCATAGCACATGACCTTCTTCTTGTCAAATCTTCTGTCATCAGAAGATTCTCCACGTTCAAATTTCTTTGAACTTCTGACGCCTCTGAACTTCCTTTGCTTGTTCTTCCAGAGTTGATTTAGCCTTCTGGAGATCAAGGACAGTTCATCTTCTTCTTCAGATTCTGATTCTTCAGGATCTTCTTCTCTAGCCTGAAAAAGCGTTAGTGCATTTCATGATATTGGATTTTAATGCAATAGACTTACCTTTCTTTTGAGGCTCATTTGCATCCAGCTCTGTTTCATGGCTTCTCAAGGCACTGATAAGCTCTTCCAGAGAAACTTCATTCAGATTCTTTGCAATCTTGAATGCAGTCACAATAGGACCCCATCTTCTGGGTAAGCTTCTGATGATCTTTTTTACGTGATCAGCCTTGGTGTATCCCTTGTCAAGAACTCTCAATCCAGCAGTAAGAGTTTGAAATCTTGAAAACATCTTTTCAATGTCTTCATCATCCTCCATCTTGAAGGCTTCATACTTCTGGATTAAAGCGAGAGCTTTAGTCTCCTTGACTTGAGCATTTCCTTCATGAGTCATTTTCAAGGACTCATATATGTCATAGGCTGTTTCCCTGTTAGATATCTTCTCATACTCAGCATGAGAGATAGCATTCAGCAAAACAGTTCTGCATTTATGATGATTCCTGAAAAGCTTCTTCTGATCATCACTCATTTCTTGCCTTGTCAGCTTTACGCCACTGGCATTTACTGGATGTTTGTAACCATCCATCAGAAGATCCCATAGATCACCATCTAGACCAAGAAAGTAACTTTCCAGTTTATCTTTCCAGTATTCAAAGTTTTCACCATCAAATACCGGCGGTCTAGTATAACCATTGTTACCGTTGTGTTGCTCAGCAGAGCCAGATGTAGATGTAGACTTTGCAGTTTCATCAGCCATCTTTTACTGAAGCGTTTTTCTCTTCCTGAATCTTTTCTAAACACGGTTAAGTGCTTGCACCTTAGAACCGGCGCTCTGATGCCAATTGAAGGATAGAAAAACACTTAGAAAGGGGGGGTTTGAATAAGTGTAGCTTTAAAAACTTGACATATAAAAATAAATTGCACAGTTATTTTTATCCTGGTTCGTTGTTAACTAAACTACTCCAGTCCACCCCCGCAGAGATGATTTACCTCAACTGAGGATTTAATCCACTAATCGCACGGATTACAATGGTTCTCCACTTAGTCAGCAACTAAGTCTTCCAGAGTCTTCTGATCACACACTGATCACTCCAGGAACAACTGCTTAGATACCCTCTAAGACTTTCTAGAGTATTCTGATCCACACGATCACTCTAGTTACAACCTGCTTAGATAACCTCTAAGACTTCCTAGAGTATTTTGATCCACACGATCACTCTAGTTCCTTACAACTTAATGTAATCAATTCTAAGAGTATTACAATTGCTTCTTAAAAGCTATAATCACAAACTGTGATATTTCTCTTAACGTTTAAGCTTAATCTCACTAATATATTACAACAGCAATGTAGTGAGCTTTGATGAAGATGAAGATTCTGAGCTTTGAGTAGAACAGAGTTTCAGCAAGTTAATATGAGTTGTTTTTGTTCAGAATCGTTAACCTTGCTTCTCATCAGAACTTCATATTTATAGGCGTTGGAGAAGATGACCGTTGAGTGCATTTAATGCTTTGCGTGTTCCGTACAGCATCGCATTTAATGTTATACGCTTTTGTCAACTACCTCGAGCCTTGTTCACGCTGTGTCTACTGATGTTGCCTATAATAGCTTTTAACGTTCCTTTTGTCAGTCAGCGTAGCTTGCCACTTGTACTTCCTTCTGATCTGATGTTTGTGAATACAACGTTTGAATATCATCAGAGTCAAACAGCTTGGTGCAAAGCATCTTCTGATCTTCTGACCTTGAAGTGCTTCTGTGCGTGATACCATCAGAACTTCAGTGCTTCTGATCTCATGTTCTTCTGATGCTTCCATAGACCCATGTTCTGATTCTGCTTCGACCATCTTCTGATGTCTTGCCAGACCATGTTCTGATGTTGCATGCTGAACCCTTTGAGACAAAGCTTCTGAGCGCTGAATTATGCGTACTCTTTATATATTTCCTGAAAAGGAAATTGCATTGGATTAGAGTACCATATTATCTTAAGCAAAATTCATATTATTGTTATCATCAAAACTAAGATAATTGATCAGAACAAATCTTGTTCTAACAATATATATATATATATATATATATATATATATATAGAGAGAGAGAGAGAGAGAGAGAGAGAGGAGGGATATTCTTACTCCAAGAGTAAGTTATCAAAACTTACTCCTCATCATGACCATTGATTCTTTTAAATCTAATGGTTAAAATTAATAAGTAATTAAATGTGGAGAGAGAAAAATAATACTCATTAATTTTAACCATTAGATTGAGAAGAATCAATGGTCATGATGAGGAGTAAGTCTTGATAACTTACTCTTGGAGTAAGAATATCCCTCCTGTAACACCCTCCTAAACCCCCGCGGAATAACAAATAAAATTCAGAGTAAAACATGAAAAGGGTATTACAACTTCAAAATATTTAAAACATTAAGCCATGTCATGCCTTATGAGGAACTTCAAAACATATTATTCAGTAATCATGTTAACACAGCAGAAAATACTTCAAAACTGAATAACATAAAACATCGGGATTCACATCCAAATCCACCGACCTAAACCAACAAAACATTATTCCAACATAAGAAATAATCCATCAATCAAATTCTAAAACAAACGTTCCCCCAGTGTTACAAGACCAGAGCATGACACCGACACAACCGTACTAACGAAGTAACTCTACGAGTTATCCTCACCCAGCACAAGCCGCTAATCTTTAATCTGAAAAATAATCAACAGTAAGGGTGAGTCTCATTCTCAATTAAACAATGTTATCAGTTCATAAACGATAAAACATCAACAGTATAATATTCACCCAACATCAGTATATATTCAGGCTATACACACATACACCAAATACAACAATTGACCAAACACACAATATTATAACATTGGACAACTTCCATTCATGTTATAATATATCAAACATCTAATGCAATGCAACTACATGCATGTGGTACCAATCATGGGACGAACCCATCTCACCGATCCACCATCGTCAAGGATACGGCGACACCCACTCACTAATTCCACACAATGGGAATTAGCTACCACTGACCCACCATCGTCAAGGATCAGCCACATAATGATTACGAAATGCATGTATCAACCATAACATGCTCATCATCCACATAGACCAACCAATGTCATAATCATCAACCAATATAGTAATCAATAGCCACACACACAGTTATGTTATTCCCAACCAAATAGAATACATATTTTACATCAATAATATATGTATAACAGACACCAATTACAACCACAACATCATAACAGATATAACATCCACCACACAGTGCAACAACAATAGCACCTCTCACAATCGTGTATCAAGTACAACAAATCAACCCAACAACAACAGAGCATTTACATCACCATAATACCACGTATAACACATCCATCACAATTCAACATCTTGAATTATCCACCATTGGTATAACATACATTCATCATGTAACAATCACAACAATACATAGAACTTATCATTTATCAATTCCATGTATCACAAATAGCACATAATACACAATACTCATACATGTTATTCTTAAATAACATTAATCCACGACATACACCAACACAATTACATATCATTTTCAAACCACATAATAATTAAATTATCTAGTGATAATTAATTTATTTTAATCATAAAGAGCATTTCATTAGCTTCGTAACGCTTCGAACGGCACCCAAAACGGACTTACGGATCAAAAGTTATGAATTTTATAAAACAAGTATTTTTCAAAAACGTACAGCGGTAACCGATTACCCAAACACCAGTAATCGGTTACTGAGACTCAAAAACTCAATTTTGCTGTTTTTACTATGGGTAATCGATTACACCCCTTTCGGTAACCGATTACCTCGTACCTGCAACCCAAAAACCAGTTTTCAGCACCTTGAATCCCCCCAAACATCCCCCAATCGAACCAATACGATTGTATACGAAAAACAAGAGGGATTTCACATGCAATATGAGTTATATCATCAACCAAACAACACTTTTAACATTAACAATCACTACCAACAAGTAATCACACAAAGTTCACAAAATTGAACCTAAATACCAAAACCCCAACCTAGAACATATTCTCTATCGAATCAATAGTATACGATTTCAATCCTAACGCCTATGACCCGATAATAGAGGTTAACCGGAAGAGTCCCCCCTTACCTTAGAGTTTGGGATCTTTGAAGCTCTCTTCCTCTTCTTCTCCTCTGTCGCACTTTCACGTTCTCTGCGTTCTCCCAAATGCACTTGTATTTCTCTTCTTCCAGAACTCTTGTTTTATGAAAAACACAACATAGCTTTAGTAAAGGCCTTATTTCTTGCACCCCCTTTCTCACTAAATACAGCACTGACCCATTACTTCATATTCCAATTTTATTATTTTGACCACCGCATAATTACATAAATCCAATTAATTAAATTAAAATCCAATTAATTAATAAATATAAAATATGGGGTGTTACAACTCTCCCCCACTAAAAGAGTTTTTGTCCTCGAAAACATACTTCGAGTGAAAAGTTCCGGATAGGAGTCCTTCATCTGACTCTCTAGTTCCCAGGTAACATTTCCCTAGTCGATCCTCAAAATTCATCTGACATAACAAACATAAAGCATGTCTCATGCATTCAATCTCAACTCTTACGTCGCATATGGCCCTCCAAAGGTGTACCACTCGTTATCCCTCCAAAATGTTAACAACAATGGAATAATTGAGGTACAACCCACACAATACGCCCAATGACTGAATAAGACATGAATAGTCCACCAAACGCGTACTCATAGTTGTACACTATCCTTCATCTTACCATCTCGAAATCAAATTCATTTTCAAACCGAAAGGGAACCCAACGTCCACGTCCGCAAGATGTGTAGTATTTCTTTAACCTCTCCATCATAGAAATTATACATACGCACTAGGATCCCATCCTAGAAAGTGAGATCAAAACCTCATTTAGGACAAGGATCTTTCCACAATCCTATCCGCCCTTCTCAATATCCCACTACTTAATAGCACTGTCATCATGACATTAACTTATCTGCATCTGTCAACAAGGTCGTCACTCAACACTAATATAGATTTCTGTTACACACGTCCGTGTAATGTCATTCTTTATCCATAGCATGATTACACCCGTTCGACACTGCAGTAATGCATTCCATCTACCGAACATACCATCCTTAAACATACCTTCCCGTCTGAGCGATAATTTTTTTTCACCAACTGCTTCCTTCAAGAACTCAATAAGCATATCCCTATACCATTTAATTTCCACTATCTGACTCCTCTCGAGTCACACCAGCAATTATCTAACCCGTTATAATCCGCTTTCGCTGCACTACTCTGGTTACTCGTTACAACCATCACTACCAATTAGATTTCTGAGTTTTACCCAATTCCGTCTCTCTTTACTCATTCGTTTAAAATCCTTCTTTACCATACATGGTACTAATTTATCACTTAGCAATATTTACACGCACTCAAAATAAATTCCTGAGTTACTACATCTATTAAAACATTCCAACCATCGGAACAAGCACACACAAGTAGTTATAATTACACTCATCTGCCTCAATATACCATTGCTTACAAAATAGCTCAAACTGAGTCCCACTCTTCTCTAAGAATTAAATCAACTTCATCCTTCCTAAAGTATAATTCTTCATTATATTTGGAAATCTACAATAACGCTTTACAACAGCACAAAATTGTTATAGCATCGTATAGTATCAACTCATCGTCTTCACTTCGCTGAATACATACTCGTTAACTACGTACAACCATAATAACATACTCATCATCTCGGAAATTATTCAAAAGGGTTCTAATTCTATGGTACAACATCCTTATATCCACTAGATTCTAAATCCAACATATAGATCAATACATATCCTTTACGTATGCTCCTGACATTTTAATTCCTCACTGCCCACGAGTAGTACTCATAACACTACTCCACATCACACTTTCGCTGTGCGACTCGGATTACCCGTCTCAAGTCACCGTCAATATGTTGCACTCTTTCATATTCATCTCTTCATAAGTTCACACAACATGATGAGTGATTATTCTCACGGCTTAGTATTCATCACATCTTATACCATTAAGGTAACAAAACAAGCTCATCTCATTTATATGGTTCCGTCTACTATCAACAAGAGATTAAGGGTGATCAAGTCCTCAATTTGTCAATAGTTAGCCGACAACCATATTTAAGCATAAACTGTCGTTACTACATAATAGTGTCCTTTTTTGAGTTTGCACCCAAACTCATTAACATCGTCATAGTCCAATAGTTCATTCCGAGTCTTTACAACTCGCACACTTCTCTCTCATTGGATCTTGTCAATGACACATCAACATCCAAACATTTTACATAATCTGCTTCATAATCACTTAGCATCACACACTTGTTAAGTACTTCCAACTTCATAATCACTAAAATACTCGTACTTTTCTATTCATCTCGTTCTAACTCAAAGTCCTCATCTTAGCAAGAGACTGCGATAATATTCATAACTCGTGGTTTTTCTCCTAATCCCATGACGTCTTTTTGTGTCCAAATATCATTCCACTTGGAATTTCAACAAAGTCATCTTCACATCAATAGGTGTTTGAAATTCTCTACAATTCTTCTTTTATACCTGTCGTTACTTTGGCATCACAAATACGACTTCAACTGTTCCCAAAGTTTGTTCCAACTTTACTACTAATTCACTTCTCACTAAAATCCATGGGCACTCGAATCATCTGTATTACTAAACATCTCATCAACTTATTCATCAACAACATATCCTACTCAATTTCATTTCAAACAATCGCGGTAGTAGGCATTTCTATTCAACAAGTTTCATGCTTCCTTAACCGACTTCAAAATATCTCTTTATAGAATCACCCTACTGTATTTATAACCCTCCCATAAGGTAGAACATAATCTCTCCTCTTCATAGGTTCAAACGACACATAATTCTGACACTCGGAACTCACGATATGAACTTTCCAACGTCATCCAAAATGCAACATCGACATCATGCAGCGACACCCTATACGATATCTCCAAACTCTTCAAATGATATATTCAATTCTTAAAATTACTTCTCAACAAACCTTCTAATTATTCCTTCAATCCGTTTAACGCTGACACTGACATTCTGTGTAGTACCAATAAACAAGTCTAGTTCTAAGAACAAGAGTAACTGCAACCTCGCCTCTTTCCAACATCACTTTGTCACAATTAAATATGTTACAGCTGCTGCAACCATTTTTATAACAAAGCTCATCTCGTTAGCTTTCCGTCGCTTCAAACGGAACTCAAATCGGATGTCCAGAACTCCAGTTATGAATTTTCGAAGTTCTGTGTTAGAATCCAAAATGTGAATAATTGTTGATAACTTTTGTGGTATTTTGATAATTTTTCTCAACTCTTTCCATTTAATTACGGTTTGATATCGTGTAAATAAATAACATTTAGTTTGGTAGTAAATATATTAATTTTAAGCTTTTCTTTTGCTTTTTGTAGGTTTTATGCATTTTGGGATGTATTAGGAGGTATTGAGGCATTTTGGAGTAAGTTTGGAGGCCAAAGGAAGGATTTTTGTTTAGCAAGGGCCGCTCAGCGGCCACTAAGCGCGCTTTCCAGTAGCGAGAGGAAAATTTGTGCTCAGCAAGTCCCGCTTAGCGGCCTCATCCCGCTTAGCGGCCTCCAGCGTGGAAGCAGATATTTTGTGAGGACCGCTTAGCGGCCGTCATGGCGCTAAGCGGCGTTACTTTTTCAAGTGGCCACTTTTAGGCACTTAGAGATATTTTGTGGATCTTATCTTGTTATCTATTCATTCCAACAACACACACACTCTAGGGCAAGAGGAGAAGAAAGAAAAACCCATCCATATTCAAGATTTCTCAAGCATTCTTCTTCATCATCTTTGAATTTCTATGCTAGGAGGTCTTGTATTGATGTTTGTTGTTGAAGCTATGGATAGCTAAACTTCTCATGTGTCAAGATTAGAGGTAGTTAGCTTGTAGAGTATGTATTTAGATTGAACTTTTGTATATGAACCTTGTTGGTGATTAATATATGGTGAATATCTTTGTATTCATGTTTATATGTTGTTTTGATACACTATTGAGAGATATGTTTCAAATCTTGACCAAAAGGGTATTCATCTATCAACAATCAAACTCTAGAGATAGATTTGTGAGTTGATAATCACTTGTATCAAACTTTAAAGGTTATTATGTCAACTGTCGGCATGAGAGATCATCCGACGGTTAATATAATAACAATCACGACACTGCTTTAGAGATAAACAGTATCGAGAGGATACGTGATTGTATTAATCATTGATATGTTCATATACATGATCATCAGAGTATATTCAAAAGCAAGCTAATGAAAACTAATCTTGACACAGTTTTACCAAACCGTTTTTAAATCCTAAGTTATTGTCTTTAATTTCTTTTCATGCTATTTATCTTTCATGATACTAAAAACATCCAGAACCTTAACTCAAAATACACTAAGCTGTAGAACGGCGATAATATCGCATCAATCCCTGAGGAGACGATACTAGAAATATTTATCCTATACTTTCTAACAAAATGGCGCCGTTGCCGGGGATTGGCGTTAAGATATTATAAGCATAGCAATAGTTTTTGTGTGTTTTGAGTATAAAAATTAGTATTATTGCTTAGTCTTTGCTCACTTTTTGGTTAGTGTTTCAGCTCTGGTTTATGCGTGGGAGTGTCCCAGCAGATCAGCTTCTTTTTGATCCAGAAATTGAAAGAACCGCAAGGAGATTGAACAGTAAAACCAGAAGAAGAAGGAAACTAGCCAAAGAACGAAGATTAGCCCAAGAAGCTACTACTTCATCAGCACCACAAGTTATAGAAGAAGAGATGGCAGGGCATGGAGAACAGGATCCACCACCGCCACCACCACCACCTCCTAGAGCACCATGTGCTAACAGTCCAAGAAGAGCAGCCCAGTTTGCACGAAATGACAACAATGCAAGAAATTCTGAAATGAAGACTGGCATTCTTCAACTACTTTATGCTAGTCCCTTTGCAGGACTTGATCAT
The DNA here is from genome assembly GCF_029867415.1 of Vicia villosa. Classification (NCBI taxonomy): domain Eukaryota; kingdom Viridiplantae; phylum Streptophyta; class Magnoliopsida; order Fabales; family Fabaceae; genus Vicia; species Vicia villosa. The sequence continues at coordinate 646,325 of NW_026705151.1, read as the reverse complement.
GAGGACCCATATACACACTTGACAAAGTTCTATGAAATTGCCGGAGCAGTCGGAGCACCTAAAAGAGAGGAAGAGCAAATGTTTAAAAGATTATTTCCTCACTCATTGATTGGTAAAGCAAAGGATTGGTACCTTGATCAACCTACTCAAACCATGACAAATTGGAATGAGTTAGAAGAAAAGTTTCTTGATAGGTTCTTTCCTCAGTCAAGGTTGCTTGAAGCAAAAACAGCAATTTCAGTGTTCTCTCAAGGTGTGAATGAAACTCTTAATGAAGCATGGGAAAGGTATAAGTCAATGTTGAGAAAATGTCCGAGTCATGGCTTTGATGAACTCACCCAGATTCACATTTTTCGTAATGGCTTACAACCACAACCGAAGCTTCTTTTAGATGCTACTGCTGGAGGTTCCTTGATGGCTAAGACAGCAGAGGAGGCCATAGAGATAATTGAGAAAATGGCCAGGGATGATCATCAGGTGCAACATAACCGAGGAGTTGTTCAAAAGAAACCGGGACTTATTGAATTAGGAACCAATTATGCTATTCTAGCTCAGAACAAGCTTCTTTCTCAACAAGTGGAGGAGCTTACAAAACAAATGGCAAGGTTACCTCAACAACTCAAGGAATTACATGATCCTAACAAGAACAAACAAGTTGCTTCGTGTGAGCTTTGTAGTGGAGACCACCCTACCGGATATTGTCCACCGGTGAATGAAGTGAATTACATGGCGAATCAAAATCAAGGAGGCTATCAACAAAGACAAGCTCCTTACCAAAACCAAGGTGGATACCAACAAAGGCCTAATGCACCGCAATATGGCCAAGGGTGGAGACAAGATAATTATCAACAAAGACAAAGTCCTTATCAACAACAACCACCTTCTCAAGACAAGCCTTCAAAGTTGGAGGAGACTCTAAATCAATTCATGCAAGCATCAATGGAAAATCAAAAGAGTAATGAAGCGGCAATAAAGAATTTAGAGACTCAAGTCGGCCAACTTGCGAAACAACTCGCCGAGAAGCAAACCGGACCATCATTCACGGCAAACACTCAAACCAATCCTAAGGAGCATTGCAAAGCGGTTGTAACTAGGAGTGGGAGGGTGCTTGAAAGTGTAGTGGAGAAGGAAGTTGAGGAAGAGGAAGTTAGGATAGAAAAGGAGAAAGAGGTAGAAAGTGAAGTAGAACCAAAGAAAAATGAGGGAGTCTTAGTTGAAAATGAGAGTGAAGAAAAAAGTGAGGAAGAAAAAGAAAAAAATAGAGAGAAAAAGAGAAAGATTAAAGAAGGGAAGAAGAAAGTTATGAGTCCTCCCGTTCGTAATTTACCTTACCCTCGTGCGCCTTCGAAGAAAGATAATGAGAGGCAATATGCTCGTTTTCTTGACATATTTAGGCAATTGCAAATTAATATTCCTTTTGGTGAAGCTTTAGAGCAAATGCCAAAATATGCCAAGTTTATGAAGGACATCCTCACAAAGAAAAGAAGTTATACTGAGCCCGAAACGGTTGTCCTAGATGCTAAATGTAGTGCCATCATTCAAAGTACTTTACCAAGGAAGGAAAGAGATCCGGGAAGAGTTACTTTGCCGGTTACTATTGGTGACATTCATATTGGAAGAGGCTTGGTTGACACGGGTTCAAGTATCAATCTGATTCCTTTATCCATGGTCAAGAGGTTAGGCATTGTTGATATGAAAAATACAAGAATGACACTTCAATTAGCCGATAAGTCTACAACTATGCCTTTTGGGATAGCGGAAGATTTGCTTGTGAAAGTTGACAAGTTCTTCTTTCCGGTTGATTTTGTTGTCATTGATATGGAGGAAGATGTTGATACCCCATTGATTCTAGGAAGACCTTTCATGAAGACGGCAAGGATGATGATAGATATTGATGATGGTTTGATGAAATTGAGGTTCCAAGATGAGGAAGTGTGTTTTGATCTCTCGGAAGCAATGAAACATCCAAATGATACAAGTGATTGTTTTAGAATTGATGCTATGGAGGAAGTTATCATGCAAGTTGAAAGTAGAGCTCATGTGTTCAATCCTCTTGAGAAAACATTAACCAAAGCTCTTGATGTTCTCAATGAAGAAGAAGAAAAAGAGATTGAAGAATGTTTGCGAGATCTTGATGCTTTTGAAGAGATAAGTCCTTTTGAAGCAAAGATGGAGGAGTTGAAAGATGAGCCAAAGGTGGAAGAAACCAAATTAGAATTGAAGATGTTACCGCCTCATTTGAAATATGTTTTTCTTGAAGAAGGTGGTAAGAAGCCGGTGATAATTAGTGGTTCATTGTCTAAAAAGGAGGAAGAGAAATTAATTCATGTGTTGAAAGCTAACAAGGAGGCGATAGGATGGGTTCTTTCCGATCTAAAAGGAATTAGTCCGGCCTATTGTATGCATAAAATTATGATGGAGGAGGATTTTAAACCGGTAGCTCAACCTCAATGCCGGTTGAATCCTACAATGAAAGAAGTTGTAAGAAAGGAAGTGGTGAAACTATTGGAAGCCGGAATGATTTATCCTATTTCCGATAGTGCATGGGTGAGTCCAGTCCAAGTGGTACCAAAGAAAGGAGGAATGAGCGTGATCACAAATGAAAAGAATGAGTTGATTCCGACAAGGACCGTGACGGGTTGGAGGATGTGTATTGATTACCGAAAGCTTAACCAAGCTACTAGGAAAGATCACTTCCCTTTACCTTTTATGGACCAAATGTTGGAAAGGTTATCGGGTCAAGAGTTCTATTGTTTCTTGGATGGCTACTCCGGGTACAACCAAATTTCGGTCAATCCGGAAGATCAAGAGAAAACGGTGTTCACTTGTCCCTTTGGAATTTTTGCTTATAGGCGAATGCCGTTTGGGTTGTGTAATGCACCGGCCACTTTCCAAAGATGTATGCAAGCTATCTTCTCGGACTTCATAGAAAAGACAATGGAAGTTTTCATGGATGACTTCTCCATTTTTGGAGCTTCATTTGATCTTTGTTTGAAGAATTTGGATGCCGTGTTGAAAAGATGCGTTGAAACCAACTTGGTCCTCAATTGGGAAAAATGCAATTTCATGGTTACCGAAGGCATAGTTCTTGGTCACAAAGTTTCTTCCAAAGGAATTGAAGTCGACCGAGCAAAAGTGGAGGTTATTGAAAAGTTGCCACCACCAACAAATGTCAAAGGAATTCGAAGCTTTTTAGGCCATGCGGGATTCTATAGGAGATTCATCAAAGACTTTTCAAAGATTGCAAAGCCTTTGAGCAACTTGCTCAACAAAGATAAGTCTTTTGTTTTTGATAATGCATGTCTTTTAGCTTTTAATGAATTGAAACAAAGATTGACCACCGCACCCATAATCATAGCGCCCGATTGGAAACTTGATTTTGAACTAATGTGTGACGCTAGTGATTATGCGGTAGGAGCGGTGTTGGGTCAAAGAAAAGGAAAAAATTTTCATGCTATACATTATGCTAGTAAGGTTCTTAATGAAGCACAAATTAATTATGCAACAACTGAAAAAGAACTACTAGCTATTGTATATGCATTAGAAAAATTTAGGTCCTATTTAATTGGTTCGAAAGTTGTTGTTTACACTGACCATGCAGCGATAAAGTATTTGCTTACGAAGCCGGATTCAAAGCAAAGGCTCATTAGGTGGATATTGTTGCTACAAGAATTCCATTTAGAGATTAGAGACAAGAAAGGAGCGGAAAACTTGGTAGCGGATCATTTGTCAAGGTTGGTGAATGAAGAGGTAACAAACAAAGAAGAAGAGGTTTTAGAATCATTCCCGGATGAAAAGTTGTTCATGGTGGAAGATAGGCCGTGGTTTACTGACATGGCTAATCACAAGGCATCGGGTTGGATGCCGGAAGATTGGAGTAAAAGTGCAACAAAGAAGTTCCTTCATGATGCCAAATTCTATGTGTGAGATGATCCATACTTGTTCAAAATTGGTGTGGATGGTGTGTTAAGGAGATGTGTGACAAGGGAAGAAGCAATGAGAATCTTGTGGCATTGTCATAACTCACCTTATGGTGGGCACTATGGTGGACAAAGAACGGCGGCAAAAGTTCTCCAATCCGGGTTCTATTGGCCTACGTTATTCAAAGATGCCTACTTGCATGCAAAAAGTTGTGACAATTGTCAAAGAAGTGGTGGAGTGAGTAAGAGGAATGAGATGCCATTGACAAATATGTTAGAAGTGGAGGTGTTTGATTGTTGGGGAATAGATTTTGTAGGACCATTTCCTTCATCTTTTGGTTGTGAGTATATATTGGTTGCGGTTGATTATGTTTCAAAATGGGTGGAAGCAATAGCATGTCCAAAGGCGGATGGAAAGACCGTAATCAAGTTCTTAAAGAAAAACATTTTCACAAGGTTTGGAACACCAAGGATTCTCATTAGTGATGGTGGCTCACATTTTTGCAACACACAACTTGAAAAAGTCTTACAACAATATGGTGTGAAGCACAAAGTAACAACGGCTTATCATCCACAAGCTAATGGTCAAGCCGAAGTTTCCAACCGAGAAATCAAAAGAATCTTGGAAAAAACTGTTTCTTCATCAAGAAAGGATTGGTCACAAAAGTTGGATGATGCTTTATGGGCTTACCGTACGGCATACAAGGCACCGATTGGTTTTACTCTGTTTCAAATGGTTTACGGGAAGAGTTGTCATTTACCTGTGGAATTGGAGCATAAGGCATTTTGGGCCTTGAAGTTGCTTAATTTTGATCCTAAGGCAAGTGGTGAAATGAGAAGATTGCAATTGCTTGAGATTGAAGAATTGCGATTACAAGCCTATGAATCCAACAAAATTTACAAGGAGAAAGTGAAGGGGTATCATGATAAAAAGATTGTAGAGAAGGAGTTCAAGGAAGGTCAAATGGTTCTATTGTTTAATTCAGGGTTGAAGTTGTTTCCAGGCAAATTAAAGTCGAAGTGGTCGGGTCCGTTCCGAATCAAGGAAGTAAAAGACTATGGAGCGGTTGTGCTTGAAAATCCGACGACAAATGAAAGTTGGGCCGTGAATGGCCAAAGACTCAAGCCGTATCTTGGTGGTGAAGTTGATCGAAGTTCGGAATCCGTTCCGATTTTTGATCCGTAAAGCCGCCACGGACCGTCGAGCTAACCGACGTTAAACAAAGCGCTAGTTGGGAGGCACCCCAACATTGTAAGTATTTTATGCGTTGTGTGTGTTGTGACTGTTAGGAAAGTCGGGAAAAATCGGGGCTTGGGGGACTGCTGAGAATTCTGCTGAAAAACAGCATTTTACTGATACCGCTAAGCGGCCATCACGCCGCTAAGCGGCCAAACAAAAATGCAGAAAAAAAATAATGTGGGCCAAAGGGTCTGATCCGGCCCAGATCAAAAGGGAAACAAGTTATGAGGGGCTGAGCGGCCAGAAACCCTAGCCACCTCATTTCTCCCCAAATTTTCAAGTTTCCAAGTTCCCTCTTTTCCTCTTTCAACCTTTGCATCCATTTTTGGAAGGAATTTCTTGTGTTCAACTCATCTCCATCAATTATCTCTTCCATTTGTGTTTGCAAGGTAAATGTTTGTTATTTTCTTTGAAAAAGTTTGTGTAAATTGGTAGTAGTAGTAGGTAATGTTTAGAATTGTTCATATTTATAGATTTTAGGTTTAGATTGTGACTAGGTTGTTGTTTTTGTGAATTGATTTTCGGAATTTGTGTGTTAAAAACCCTAGTTTGTGTAAATTAGGTTAGTTTAGTGATTAGGCAAAGAAGAGTTAGTATTGCATTCATCACTGGTTGCCATATTTGATGCAGAAGGAGTGAAGAGAGTGTAGGAGTTAGCAAGTTCTAGCAGCCTGCATTTCTGCATAATTTTTCTGAGAAATCGCAGGGCCGCTAAGCGGTCGTGACCCCGCTAAGCGGCGGATGTTGATGACAGAAATTTTTTTCTGTTTCTGGTGTGGTTCAGTCAACCTAAGTTGGGTCTAATGCACTCAAATGGCTTTGTTTTTCTGCAATATTATGTGCTTAACAGTGTGGTGTGCTTTTTGTTGTAATGTGCAGATGACTTCTCGCCAAAGCCGAAGCAAAAGAGGACAATTCCCAGGCTCTAGTTCTGGACAAGCTCCCGTTCCCGTAGCACCCCAATTTGACAGTGCAAGGTTTTTGAGTGCTGAGCACCAAGAGTGGTTTGGACGGTTGTGCGGCAGAAAAATTTTACCGGAGAAAATCTTTGACCTCAAGCCTAATGGGGAGTACAGGCAATTTGTGGAAAAACAGGCATCATCGTAGGTGGGATGTTCTTTTGCAGCCGAGTACTCGTATCAATGTGGACATTGTGAGGGAATTTTATGTTAGAACAAGATTTGTTCTGATCAATTATCTTAGTTTTGATGATAACAATAATATGAATTTTGCTTAAGATAATATGGTACTCTAATCCAATGCAATTTCCTTTTCAGGAAATATATAAAGAGTACGCATAATTCAGCGCTCAGAAGCTTTGTCTCAAAGGGTTCAGCATGCAACATCAGAACATGGTCTGGCAAGACATCAGAAGATGGTCGAAGCAGAATCAGAACATGGGTCTATGGAAGCATCAGAAGAACATGAGATCAGAAGCACTGAAGTTCTGATGGTATCACGCACAGAAGCACTTCAAGGTCAGAAGATCAGAAGATGCTTTGCACCAAGCTGTTTGACTCTGATGATATTCAAACGTTGTATTCACAAACATCAGATCAGAAGGAAGTACAAGTGGCAAGCTACGCTGACTGACAAAAGGAACGTTAAAAGCTACTAAAGGCAACGTCAGTAGACACAGCGTGAACAAGGCTCGAGGCAGGTGACAAAAGCGTATAACATTAAATGCGATGCTGTACGGAACATGCAAAGCATTAAATGCACTCAACGGTCATCTTCTCCAACGCCTATAAATATGAAGTTCTGATGAGAAGCAAGGTTAACGATTCTGAACAAAAACAACTCATATTAACTTGCTGAAACTCTGTTCTATTCAAAGCTCAGAATCTTCATCTTCATCAAAGCTCACTACATTGCTGTTGTAATATATTAGTGAGATTAAGCTTAAACGTTAAGAGAAATATCACAGTTTGTGATTATAGCTTTTAAGAAGCAATTGTAATACTCTTAGAATTGATTATATTAAGTTGTAAGGAACTAGAGTGATCGTGTGGATCAGAATACTCTAGGAAGTCTTAGAGGTTATCTAAGCAGGTTGTAACTAGAGTGATCGTGTGGATCAGAATACTCTAGAAAGTCTTAGAGGGTATCTAAGCAGTTGTTCCTGGAGTGATCAGTGTGTGATCAGAAGACTCTGGAAGACTTAGTTGCTGACTAAGTGGAGAACCATTGTAATCCGTGCGATTAGTGGATTAAATCCTCAGTTGAGGTAAATCATCTCTGCGGGGGTGGACTGGAGTAGTTTAGTTAACAACGAACCAGGATAAAAATAACTGTGCAATTTATTTTTATCTGTCAAGTTTTTAAAGCTACACTTATTCAAACCCCCCTCCTTTCTAAGTGTTTTTCTATCCTTCAATTGGCATCAGAGCGCCGGTTCTAAGGTGCAAGCACTTAACCGTGTTTAGAAAAGATTCAGGAAGAGAAAAACGCTTCAGTAAAAGATAGCTGATGAAACTGCAAAGTCTACACCTGCATCTACATCTGGCTCTGCTGAGCAACACAACGGTAACAATGGTTATACTAGACCGCCGGTATTTGATGGTGAAAACTTTGAATACTGGAAAGATAAACTGGAAAGTTACTTTCTTGGTCTAGATGGTGATCTATGGGATCTTCTGATGGATGGTTACAAACATCCAGTAAATGCCAGTGGCGTAAAGCTGACAAGGCAAGAAATGAATGATGATCAGAAGAAGCTTTTCAGGAATCATCATAAATGCAGAACTGTTTTGCTGAATGCTATCTCTCATGCTGAGTATGAGAAGATATCTAACAGGGAAACGGCCTATGACATATATGAGTCCTTGAAAATGACTCATGAAGGAAATGCTCAAGTCAAGGAGACTAAAGCTCTCGCTTTAATCCAGAAGTATGAAGCCTTCAAGATGGAGGATGATGAAGACATTGAAAAGATGTTTTCAAGATTTCAAACTCTTACTGCTGGATTGAGAGTTCTTGACAAGGGATACACCAAGGCTGATCACGTAAAGAAGATCATCAGAAGCTTACCCAGAAGATGGGTGTGGACCTCCGATTTTTTTTAATACCGGGCCATACCTCTGATCTGTAGAGATACGTGAACTGACTCTTTTTTGTCGCTTAATGCTTTCGCATTTTTTGAAAATTCACAGAGTCGCCACCGACCTTTTATTTTATCCAATTAAGGAAAGGTTTATAAAAGAAACAGAAAAAAGACCTTTAAGAAATTCTGGGTAAGGGGGTAGGTTATACAAAGGGAAGGTGTTAGCACCCTTTGTATCCATGGTTATCCATGGGCTCTTAAGTTTGCTTAGCTCACTTGTTTTTCGATGACTTTTCAATTGCTCTGAAATTGCTCATATGTGGTTTCAAATACCTTTGTAATTTGAATTTTGTAATGATCCGTGTGTGGATGTATACAAAATGCTTGTTTATCTTTCGAAAGATGTTTTGAAAAGAACGTTAACTTTGTAATAACCCGTGTTTGGATGTATACAAAGTATTGTCTTTTTTGAAAGTTTTGAAAAATCAACAGTGTATGAGAATTTTGTTTGTTTTGATTTGAGCAAGCAAACTAGGAGGTCTACCCTGAGTTGTAAGGTCTTTATCCTGTTTCCTTTAAAAATCTATCCTTTCACCGGATATAAAAGCAAGGTTCGATTTTGTACTCAAAATAGTAGAATTTGGCTTTGATTTTGAAAGAATGAAAAGGATTACCTGAAGAGGTGCAAGTGTGATTGTGATTGGATTCAGATATTTATCTTTGAAGTTAGTGATCTAACGGTTCAATTTTATCTTTGACATACACGCAGTTTATATGTATGCTGGAAAGTAAAATGCGGAAATGTAAAGTGCGGAAAGTAAATCTACGCTATTACATCGATTGTGCAGGAAATGTAAACTAGCCTATTTACATGAATTTGACATCCTATACATTTATCTAGGAATTTTAAATTGCAAGAAAAATAAAAGGCATGTTTTTGGATTTTTTATGATTTATTTTAATTATAATTAATGCATGATTAATTAAATTAAAATGAAGAAAAAGATGAAAATTGATTTAAACCTAGAAATTAAGCTTAAAATATGTACAAAATATTTGTCAATTAATTTTAAAACAAAACTAATTTTTTTGGAATTTTTGAAATTTGATTTGAAATTGATTTAAGCTAATTAAAACATAATTATGCAAATAATTATACAAATAATTAAAACTTAAAGATAAAATGATTCAAAATATGTACAAAATTAGCTTATAATATATAAACAATATTTAACATGAAGAACAATTTTTTTATGATTTTTGATTGGTTAGAATAATTAAAAAAAGCAAATATATAAATATATACTAATTAATTATGCAAAATATTGAAATTTTGAAGAAAAATAAAATATTTTTATTTCAGAAAATAATATATTATTTTAGAAGTCTAAAAATATTTTTTGTGTATTTTTTGGATTTTTAAAACTATTTTAAATTAATTTAACAAAGAAATTAAAATAAAATAGAAAATAAAATAGAAAATAAAAGGATACTGATCCTGTGTGGTAATCAGTGAGGGAGCATGGTGGGGAAGAGTGATTTGGCGCGTTGGATCATTCATTAAATGAGATCAGATGGTCCAGAAATTGAGGCACATGGTGATCAGTACACCTGCAAAGCACAGGATCAGAGATAAATTTGAAAACACGCGCGCGCTTCTGGACCAATGAGGGGGAGACACCTCATCGTCTTCAACCTTCAGACAAGGCCTTTTACAGCGCTTTTGTAAAAAAGCGCTATTGTAAGTGAACCCTAAATCTGCAAAATAACGAATAGGGTCAAACAAGCATAGAAATCAGGCGCGATGGTACCATTGGATTCGTCTTGTTCCACTGAATGTAACCCTGCCCTTAATTTGTTTTAATTTTGGCCCTAATGAAGAACCCTAATTTTGAGCTAAGTAAACCCTAAAATGGTATATGCTACAAACATCCATTAAAATCCAATTGAAGCTCCAGAAACGACCAGAGCTTCAAACCAAACACAATTATGCATCTACATCTTGTTAAATATGCGTGTGTTATGAGATATAAGTTGGTTTTAGTTTGAACAAACCGTGGCCTATATAGCTCGATTCAGTGATGTTTAGGACTTGCAATTGATTGGAATAGTTTCAGTGAAGCTCAGAGATGATGTTTGAATGCTTAGTTTGTATTGAAATGGACTGAAATTAAAAACTCGAATTTGAATTTTCTTTGAATTTTTTTCAAGTGATTACAAGTGTATATGAGCAAGGCTTTGTTTCTGATTCGTGTCTCCTTGTTACTGAAGTGCTATAGCCTATTTATAAGCATTAGAGTGCTTAGAAACTAAGCCAAAAGCATTGATGAGTTTTTTTGGAATCTTGACTTTTTCAACATTGGTAGCTTTGCCTTTAAGCCACCATGGCTTGATTTTCTTCTTCTCCTCTGCTGTACTTTGCTTTGGGACAGAGTTGAATGAGTCATGCTTGGAATACAAGCTATTCTTTATCCATTTCATTTTCTTTTTAATTTTAATCTTAAAGTAAGATAAAATCATGCAAAAAATGGATAAAAAATGATGTGGGCTTAGTCTTGGTCGTGGGAGGCCCATATCATCATGGAAATGATGTTTGAATGCTGAAAACTTGGCCCCATTTGGAAAAAACACATTTTTGAGCAATGTTGATTTCATGCATTTTCCCAAAATTTAGCCAACTTCAACAAGGTGTAAATCCTTCAATTTTTGTCATATGAAGGAGATCTTGCACTTTTTAGAAACCTCAAAGAGTCCTCTAACCAATGTCTTTGGTCTCATGTCAAAATGATTTTTGAAGCTCCTTGTGTGTCCTTTTGAAAAAAGTGTCTTTTTGTTGACTTTGAAAATGACCTGTAATGTCTTTGATCATATTTTTCAAATGGTGAATCCAATGACCATGGGATCAATGGCATTTGAAAGATAATTGAATTTCCTTCAAAACAAGCTTTGGTTTGAATTTTTTGGATGAAGGATGAGAGAGTTATGATCAGTCAAAGTTGAGTTGACTTTTCAGGCAAAAACCCTAAATTTGAATCTTAGGGTTTTGTTGATTTTTGATCTTTCCTTGATGAATTATGATCATCCAATGATCAAATGATGAATCCTTTGACAAAATATGGACTTTGACAAAAAATTTCATTTTTGACTGTCTGTTGACTTTTTTGGTCAAACGGGTCGTTTGTTGACTGTTTGAGCTGCTGACGGTGCGTCTGAGTGAATTGAAGTTTGAAAATTTGTATGATGGTACTTTGAGATATATGGATGTGTATGAAATCCATTTGAGCTCTCAAAAACTTGTTGCTCCTGTAAAAACAAGAAAAACCCTGATTAGGGACTGTTTGTGTAGGAGATAGTTAAGCGTACCTGATTTTTGTGCAGTGTTGAGTCTCTGCTAATCGCGTGATATTCAGAGGACTTCTAGCACAAAAGATCTTGGAATTTTGAATTGTGAAAGATTGATTTTATTGATGGTACAAAACACTGAGAATTGTACTGCCAGCAGTTTGGCTGTCAACTGACTGTCCAGGTATTGATGCAGCAGTTAGAGTGAAAAATCAACAGTCAAAGTTAATTTTATTTTTTTGTTATTTTTGTTTTTTTGTTTTATGTGAAAAATGAAAGTTTATTTACATGACTTGTTAGAAAAACACAGACATAATAAATAACTAATATTTACTGTTACCAGTACAGTATGAGTTTACTGATTCTGCGCCTGCAAAAAGATTTAACTCTGTACCAATTGCGTCAGTACTATTTATTTGTAAATAAATAAATAGCATGTGTGAAGTAATAAACAGTATTTGGCGTTTGCGTAAGAATAAATTCAACTGCAAGCCAAATTACTGTATAAGAAAAATTCTGAAAACTAAGTATTTCATATGTCAGGATATTTGTTGAAATAAAAATCCATGATTATATGAGACTCTTAATTTTCAGATTGGAGTTTTCTTGAAAAATATGTGGGCAAATTTTGGGGTATAACAGTTGCCCCTATTCAATCTTCTTAAACCTGAAGAGATTGTCTGAAATCTGAAGGTAGAAGATGATTGAATATTTAGATGCCCTGAAAATTTGCACTTACCTTGATCAGAAGAGATGTTGGAAGTTGCATTTGAATGTCGTCTGCGAAATGTTGTTGGCAGATTGGAACATTACCTGAGATGGGCTTTCAGATGCCTCCTGGTAAATGGGTTGAGGGTTTGTTCATCAGAATGAATCCATTGATTATATCTTGATGAAGGATTTGAAAGTCTTTGTGTTGACTGTTTCGGAACCGTCCAAGGTTACCGCTTTAAGTCTTGGAAGATAATCGTTACGGAACTTGTCCAAAATTTTTCCGCTTTAGATTTTGAAAGTTGATCATTGTGGAACCGTCTGAGGTATCGCTTTAGATCTGCAACGTTAGATCGTTCTGGAACCGTCTGAGGTATCGCTTTAGATCTGTGATGCTAGATCGTTCTTGAACCGTCTGAGGTATCGCTTTAGATCTGCAATATTAGATCGTTTTGGAACCTTCTGAGGTATCGCTTTAGATCTGCAATGTTAGATCGTTCTGGAACCGTCTGAGGTATCGCTTTAGATCTGTGATGCTAGATCGTTTTGGAACCGTCTGAGGTATCGCTTTAGATCTGTGATGCTATTTTTGAGTTGGTAAGTGATCAGAATGAATCTTCGGCTTGATTATATCTGAGAGAACCGTTCATGGAATTCAGGTGAACACTGCATGTGATTGAGAACATCTTTGTTGAAGATATCCGTCTACCTGAAAAATCAAGTTAGTGATATGCAATGTTTATGATGCATGTAAATGTGAGATATTCCCGGAGAAACATGTATGTGATGTTGTGTATGAATATGCGCATGAACATGCGCATGATGCATGATGTATGATGTATGAATATGACGTATGAATGTATGAATGTATGAATGTATGAATGTGATGTCAAGCTTCTAATTGGAAAAATAAATTCCCACTAGTCAGCTGGACATGAATGTATTGTGATCGTTGATGATCTTTTGTCTTGCTTGAGTACCCTCGTCTGGGGAAATTTTTTGAGAACCCGAGTATCCCGTTGAAGGATCTTTGACTACTGTTTGGGGAATCGAAGGTAACTGGAAGTTCTGATGCCCTTTCAAATGGGAATGAGGAAGATGCATAATCCTCCGATGCACTATCTGACCAAGTCCGGGTGCGGGGATCACACCTTCTGAAGATAGTAATCTGGAACAACCCTGCTGGGGAATAAGACTTCTTTTGAAGAGAAAATCTTTTTGAGGAATTTGCTGAGAAATGCGCTTCCCTTGGGGATTTTCTTCTGATGGAATGATGTCCAGATGATCGGGACATTTCCTGAATGCCATTCCTGTTTTTCCTGGTAAACATCAATCATATTCAAATGCATATGTTCATTCAAAATTATCATTGGGATGCTTACGTATTTAAACAGAAAAAATGAAAATAGTGATTTTTGAAAGAGCTGCATTGAAAAGAGCCATGATAGGCGGGTTAGCACAGGGAGACAACAATCCTAGAAGTAGGAAACTGTCAGAAAGTTTTGAAAAATATTTATGAAGATAAATAGCTATGTGAAAATGATCCAGTCAAGTTTCAACTCTGCTATTGCCAATCTGTCTTCGAGCATCTCATCCCTCACTTGTTGGAAGAAAGTGATTAGACTGATCGGTGTCTTTGAGGTGTTGAATCTTGATGGTGAGTAGGCAGCTGAACGGAACACAGTTGTATGCTTCATTCCCTAACTTTTGCCTAGGCTGCCCTTTCAGGTTTTCAGCCTACCGGGATAGTATTTGTTTAGTCTCTAATTTTTGCCTGGACCGCCCTTTCGGGTTTTCAATCCACCGAGACGCTCATTTTTTGCCTAAGTTGCCCTTTCAGGTTTTCAACTTAGCGAGCTGTTTTTTTTCTTTTTAAGAGAAGTATTTTTTGACTATGTCAGCATTCACAGGGTGTGGGAAATCCTCGCCATCCATGGTGGTAAGCAACATGGCGCCGCCGGAGAATATTTTCTTGATTATGAATGGTCCCTCGTAGGTGGGAGTCCATTTGCCTCTGGGATCACCTTGTGGTAAGATGATGCGTTTGACAACCAAGCCACCAGTTTGGTATGCTTGACTTTTGACTTTTTTGTTGAAGGCTTTGATCATACGCTTTTGGTATAGCTGACCATGACAAATAGCTGCGAGCCTTTTCTCATCAATCAAGTTTATCTGGTCCAACCGTGTTTGAATCCAATCGTCTTCGTCTAGATTGGCTTCTTTCATAATCCTTAGGGAAGGAATCTGAATTTCAATTGGAAGAACTGCCTCCATACCATAGACTAAGGAGAATGGAGTTGCCCCTGTTGAAGTACGCGCAGATGTGCGATAACCATGAAGAGCAAAAGGCAACATCTCATGCCAGTCTTTGTAGGTTACTGTCATTTTTTGTATGATTTTCTTGATGTTCTTGTTGGCAGCTTCCACCGCGCCGTTCATCTTTGGTCGATATGGAGAAGAATTATGATGCTTGATCTTGAACTGTGTGCAAAGTTCAGTAATCATTCTGTTGTTTAGATTTGTGCCATTGTCCGTGATAATCCGTTCAGGGATGCCGTACCGACAAATGAGATTGTATTTGATGAACCGGGCCACCACATTTTTGGTAACAGAAGCAAATGAAGCTGCTTCTACCCACTTTGTGAAGTAGTCAATAGCGACCAGGATAAAGCGATGTCCGTTGGAGGCAGTAGGTTTGATTTCTCCAATCATATCAATACCCCACATTGCAAAAGGCCAAGGAGCCGTCAGGACGCTTAATGGAACTGGAGGTACATGTACTTTGTCAGCATATATCTGGCATTTGTGACATGTTCGGGAGTGATGATGGCAGTCTGTTTCCATGGTAGACCAGTAATAACCTGCTCTAAGGATCTTTTTAGCCATTGTATGTCCACTGGAATGAGTACCGAAGGCACCATTGTGTATTTCTTCCATGATCTGTTCTGCTTCCTTCTTGTTTACACAGCGAAGTAAAGTCGAGTCATGGTTGCGTTTGTATAGGGTTCCATTGCTTAGAAAGAATTTGGCAGCAAATCTCCTTAGAAACTTTCTGTCATTAATGGATGCCCCTTCAGGGTACTCCTGAGCTTCGAGATATCTTTTTACTTCATGGAACCATGGTTTTTCCTCGGTTCCTTCGGTATTGATCTCATTGCAATAGGATGGTTCATCTTGCCTGTAGATGGTGATCATAGGCGCCTCGTTGTCCCACCTGACTTTGAACATGGATGACATGGTAGCTAAAGCATCAGCTAGTTGATTTTCCTCGCGTGGGATGTGTTCGAAAGTGATTTCTTCGAAGTAAAGAATCAAACTCAGCACATATTCTTTGTAAGGAATTAGATTTGGGTGCTTTGTGTCCCATTCCCCTTTGACTTGGTAGATTACCAAGGCCGAGTCTCCGTAGACTTCCAGGAATTTGATTCTTAGATCGATTGCAGCTTTGAGACCCAGAATACATGCTTCGTATTCGGCTATATTGTTAGTGCAATTGAAGCATAACCTGGCAGTGAATGGTGTATGACCTCCTGCGGGGGAAATGATCACAGCTCCGATGCCATTGCCAAGTGCATTAGAAGCTCCGTCAAAAACCATAGTCCACCGGGATCCTGGCCCGGGTCCTTCTTCTGGTCCTGGTTGTTTGTAGTCATTGACTAGCATAATGTCTTCGTCTGGGAAGTCAAAGTTCAATGCTTGATAATCATCTACTGCTTGATGAGCCAGATGATCAGCTACCACACTTCCTTTGATTGCTTTTTGTGAAGTGTATTGAATGTCATATTCTGTCAAGATCATTTGCCATCTCGCTATTCTTCCAGAGAGAGCAGGTTTTTCGAACACGTATTTGATGGGATCCATCTTGGAGATTAGGAAAGTGGTGTGATTTAGCATGTACTGTCTTAGCCGGCGAGCTGCCCAAGCTAAGGCACAACAAGTTTTTTCGAGTAGTGAGTATCTTGTTTCACAATCGGTAAACTTTTTGCTAAGATAGTAGATTGCGTGCTCCTTTCGGCCGGATTCGTCATGTTGCCCTAGTACACACCCCATTGAGTCTTCTAACACAGTTAGGTACATTATCAGAGGTCTGCCTTCCACAGGTGGCAACAAGATTGGAGGTTTTTGGAGATATTCTTTGATTTTGTCAAAGGCTAACTGGCATTTGTCATTCCACCTTTCCACTTGATCTTTCTTCAACAGTTTGAAGATCGGCACACAAGTAGTAGTCATGTGGGCAATAAATCGGGCGATGTAATTCAGACGTCCCAAGAATCCTCTGACTTGTTTCTCGGTACGAGGTATAGGCATTTCTTGAATGGCTTTAACCTTGGCGGGATCAACCTCAATACCTTTGCTGCTGACGATGAAACCTAAGAGTTTGCCGGATCTTACTCCAAAGGTACACTTATTTGGGTTCAGTCGCAACTTGTATTTCTTGAGTCTGTCAAACAACTTGTGTAAATGACCCAAATGTTCTTCCTCGGTGTTGGATTTTGCAATCATGTCATCGACATACACCTCTATTTCTTGATGAATCATATCATGAAATAGCGCTACCATTGCACGTTGATAGGTTGCTCCTGCGTTTTTCAGACCAAAGGGCATTACTTTGTAACAAAAGGTTCCCCAGGGTGTTGTGAAGGTTGTTTTTTCCATGTCTTCGGGTGCCATCTTGATTTGATTGTACCCTGAGAATCCGTCCATAAAGGAGAATACCTTGCATTGTGCGGTATTGTCAACCAGTACATCGATGTGTGGTAAAGGGAAATCATCTTTGGGGCTTGCCCGGTTCAGATCTCTGTAGTCTACGCACATTCTGACTTTCCCATCTTTTTTAGGTACAGGGACGATGTTAGCTATCCAAGGAGGATAACTTACAACTTTTAGGAATCCGGCATTGAATTGTTTTTCAACCTCGTCTTTGATCTTTTTTGACATATCAGGCCTACTCCTTCGTAGTTTCTGTTTGACTGGAGTGCTACCTTCTTTGATTGGTAGGCGATGAACTACGATGTCCGTGTCAAGGCCTGGCATATCCTCATAGGACCAGGCGAATATCTCGACGTAGTCTCGCAGCATTTGAATCAGTCTTTGCTTGACGCTGTGTTCTAAATCAGCCCCTATTTTGACTTCTTTCTTTTCTTCGTTGCTGCCCAAGTTGATGACCTCAATTGGCTCCTCGTGAGGCTGTATGGCCTTGTCTTCTTGTTCTAGCAGCCTTGCAAGTTCTCTTGGCACTTCACAATCTTCCTCACTTTCGTCCTCAGTTTGGTAGATCGGATTTTCAAAGTCATGACGGGCAATAGCAGAATCGTTGTTGACTGGATCCAGAGTGTATGTGAATCTGCAAGTTAATTATGTGAGTATGTGTGAAGAAAAAACATAGCTATTAGAAGGCGAAGAAAGAAGGAAAAAGGATCACAAAATTTAAATATGCAAGCGTCCCATGATTTTATTGAATGCACATGATCATGATATGATAAGCCCTTATAGAAGGACCAGTGTGCTAAGGCACACGGCTTTTCAAGCTCATGGTTCGATTGTTCAGGAACCACTTTTATCTTTGCACAATATACACAAAGAAAACAGGAAATGGCATTTACTCCTGGTCAAAGGAGATCACATCCTCAGCTTTCCAGTTGTTCAATCCACTGTTGTGAGCAGGGAGTACCCAGCTGTTCCAGTTGCAGTTGTCTTTTTCATCTTCCACAGCATTGATTTCATTAGTGGGAAAATGAGCCGGTGATCCTTCGGGATAAGGGATATACTCTGCTGGATACGAGAGCCCAGGCTGAGATATCTCTGTTGGCTGAGCGAGATGCTCGATAAGGCCGTCCCATGAAGTCGGGATGATGTTTTGAATAGAGACTTGTGCATCTTGGTGAGGAGTGTATGCTGACAGAAAGCAACCCTCGTTATTTGGTATTTCCCTGGCTTCTTCAAGAGCGAAATTGTCATCGTAATGTTCATCCCATCCAGTTGGGACAATGTCCTCCATGGCAATTTGTGAGCTCGGAGGAGCGGAATATTTCACCATATAGTCATATTTGCCGCTGGGTTCTCCTAGCGTGTCCCATACTTCTTTGGGTGGATTTTGATATTGCTCAGTGACGGGACTTGTGAAAATTTGATCATTTCCAATTTGATCACCCCATCCAGTCGGGGTAAGGTCCTCCATAGCAATATAAGAATTCTGAGGTGTGGCATACTGATAGTTATACCCGCCGTTTGGTTCTCCCACAGCATCCCACATTCCCATGGAAATGGGTGGAATTTCATCTGGATATGGCTGAATGATATGGTTCAAGAACACTCCTTCATCTTCAATAGCGTTTACTTCTTGGCTGACGAAGTGTGACATTAATCCTCCAGAACGAGGACTTTGATCATTCTTTTGATTTTCACTATCATAGCCCAGACCTAGCTTGTCAGATTTGTAGGGTATATCGGGAAGCTGTCCCCATACTGTGCAATCACCCTGTTCAATCATGGCTTTGGCATCTTTGAGAGAAGCCATAGTTGTAGTTGGAGTAGCAGGAATATGCTTGGTGGTAGAGACATCTGGAGAGACCACCTCAAATGATTGGCATGGAGTTTCGATGAATTCGTCCTCCAACTCGACATATTTGGAATTGCTTAGGTGACTAACCACATATTCCTCTTCGCCATAGACTGTGACAATCTTTCCTTTTACTGGATATTTTAACTTCTGATGCAGGGTAGAAGTTACAGCGTTTGCCCCATGTATCCAAGGGCGTCCAAGTAAACAGGAGTAGGCTGGGTGAATTTCCATTACGTAAAAGATAGAATCGAAGATTTGAGAACCCACTCTGATTGGGAGATTCACTTTTCCGTATACCGTTCTGGTTGACCCGTCAAAGGCTCTTACCACAACATCACTTGGCTGTAACACAATTCCTTCGAAGTCAAGCTTTTCTAGTACTGTTTTCGGTAACACGTTCAGAGAAGAACCGTTATCTACTAGCACATGAGATAGAGTGGTGCCATTACATTCAATGGAGATATGTAAGGCTTTGTTGTGATTTTTTCCAGCAGGGGTTAGATCCACATCGGAGAAACCGAGACCATTGCTCACGGTTAGATTGGCAACACAATTCTCAAATTGGTCGACTGAGATCTCTTGAGGCACATGCGCAGCTTTCAGGAACTTCATCAGAGCTTTGGCATGAGCTTCTGAATATTTTAGCAGAGATAGCATTGAGATTTTTGAAGCGGTGTGCCCCAGTTGCTCAACAATATTGTAATCACTCTTGCAGATGATTTTCAATATTTCCTCCATTTCTTGCTTTGATGGATCCTCAGCAGTGATCTCCACCGGGGTTTGAATTTGTTCAACTTGTGGCTCTTTGCCTCGAGCGTTGACATTTTGATTAGGAACTGGGACTCGGACTGGACCAGCAGCAACATTTGGAGAAATTTCTGGTGAAAAGATTCTTCCACTTCTCGTGATTTTGCTGGTACCCACAATATTACCCACAGTTGGAGTAGATAACTTTGCGGTCTCTTCAGTCGAGGTACTCTGCTTAACTCCATGAATGTAAACATTAGTGTCATATCCCCATGGGACAGCTTTGTCTGAGGAGTATGGAAATGGAGTTGGACTAGCAATGACTACTGATGCCACTTTGAGTGTAGCAGAAATTTTGAATGGAGCCTTGGCAGAGATTTTGAATGGTAAGCTGGAGATCACTGAGACATCCTCTATTCTTATCCCGTTTGCAAAGACTTCGCACAGTACGTCCATAGAAGGGAGCCTCTCAAACATAATGATACGGCGATCCATCCATTTTTGAATTCCCATCCTCAGATTTTCACAACCATTGGGCAGGCAGGAGCAGTAAAAGCAGTCGGGGTCACACCCTGGAAAGTAACCAGCTCGGATTAGCTTTCCTTTGACTTCGCAGAGTGGAGTTGATAATTCGTTCACATCATAGATGTAAACAGTGTCCAGGATAGCGTTGACAGTTTTGTCATGCTTTGGCATAGGTGCTGTGATGACATTTGGAGTTTCTGGAGGATCGAACTCAATTTCACCAGCATCTATCATATCTTGTATTTTATTTTTCAAGGCCCAGCAGTGATCTGCGTCATGCCCTGGACAGTTTGAGTGATAGGCACATGTTGCATCAGGGCGATAATTTGGAGAGGAAGTGTTGACATTCTTTGGAGGACCTCTTAAGGTGATCAGATCTGCTTTTAGCAAGTGCTGCAATGCCTGAGAGATTGGCATGTTGATTTTGGTGAAATTTCTTCTTGGTGCATCTGGTCGATGCGTATATTTTGGCTGTTGATCTTTTTGAGGTGCAGATGTGGAGATCAGAACTGCCCCTACAGATTGATGCTGCTCACTTTTGCGACTTTTCTGAATTTGTGTTGCATTGACCTCATTTCTCCCGCTGATGGGCCTTTTTGTAGTACCAGAGGAGGAACCTATTTGAATTTTTCCATTTTGAATGCCACTTTCGACACGTTCTCCGGTCAGTATCAGGTCAGTGAAACCTGATGATGAGCTTCCCAGCAAATGGCTATAGAAAGGGCCAGTTAAAGTGCCCATGAACATGTCAACTAGTTCGCGATCAGATAAGGGTGGTTGAACCCTTCCAGCCATATCTCTCCACTTTTGTGCATATCCTTTGAAACTTTCTTTTGGTCCCATAGACATGCCCCTTAGTTGAGTACGGGTTGGCGCAAGATCAGCATTGTATTGGTACTGTTTGTAAAAAGCAGCAGCTAATTCTTCCCAAGTATGAACCTTGGTATTTTCCAGCTGATAGTACCATTCGAGTTGTGTACCCGACAGACTTTCTTGGAAGAAGTGAATCCACAACTTGTTATCTGTTGTATGAGGTTGTATCTTCCTCACATAGGATCTCAGATGTAGTTTCGGGCAAGAAACTCCATCATATTTTGCAAAGACAGGAACTTTGAATTTTGGAGGGATAACAACATCCGAGATGAGCCCTAGATCATTGAAATCTAGGCCAGGTATTTTTTGTATCTCCATAGCTTTCATACGGTCTTCCAGCTGTTGGTATTTTTCATTATCCGGTTCGTCCCCAGAATGATCATTTTCTTCATTTGAAGAGAGAGAGGGTTTAGCAGAACCCTGGTTGCTTTGATTGTCTTCTTGTTCATCATCACCGACTGTTTCAGGGATCGGTGGCTTTGTGAACTTTTTGACTGGGATTTTGATCTTTCTTCTCAGGTGACTCACACCTACAGATCCTTTGGGCTTCTTTTTCTTCTTGATTATCAGGGCTTTCAGTTCTTGTTGCCCTTTTGCCAGTTCCAGAATTGCCACTTGAACTTGGGCATTCTGTGCTTCGAGATTCTTGATGCTCATTTCAGATTCCATCTCTTCTGACTGAAATAAACAGCGAGAAGATGAGAAATCCGTCATGTGAACCTGTTATGCCATGTGTATGACTGGATGCCATGTGTATGCAATGTATGAAATGTATATGCAATGTATATGAATGCAATGTATGAAATGTATATGCAATGCATGAAGTGAAATGTGTGTGCAATGTTTCAAGGATCTTAGAGTTTAGATTTGTTAAAGAAGAAACAAACGTTAGTTAATCAATTTATTTCTTTTTTTTTTTTTGCTTCTTTTTTCTTTGCCTCATTTGGGCTTACAAGACAGAAATAAAATAAATGATCCTTCAGGTCTCCCGTGGACGCTTTCTCTTTGCCCCCAGGAATGTGTTGATCTGCTGTTCTTCTTGAAGCTGTCCGGTGAGCTCCAATATCCTTCTCTCATAGTCTTGACAGTATGATTTGAAGGTGTCTCTTTCCTCTTTGAGTTGAACCCAAGATTTTTGCAACTCTTCTAGGTCAGTTGGCATGTCCGGGTGTAGAATAACTTGAGGTTCATATCCTTCGACCTCTGGTTCAATAGTCACAGGTAGAACAGCAGGATATGGCATAAGGAGTTTCTGAGCATGAGTACGGACCCATCTGAGGTAGGGTTCCATAGGAATAGAATTCCATTGCCCCAGAGTTTTGCTTTCTATTCTATAGACACTGCCCCATGCATGTATGAACCTTCGTCGGTGTCTATGAGAATCATTCTCGTAATCAAACACAATGCCACGGATAATCATGTCATGAGGACCGTTGCTCCTTGCATATCCGAATTGGCGTAGAGCTAAAGAGGGATTGTAAGTGATGCCTCCTTTGATGCCAAGGAGTGGCACATTAGGGTACTCTCCACAATGATCAATGATAGTAATGTCTTTTTGAAAGAAGTTGTTCCACCGGATATCTGAATGAGACAAAGACATAATCCTGTGAGACCATTGCATTCTTTGTTCATTTCTCAACACTGATCGGGGAAGATGAAATGTAAACCACCTAGCCAGTAGTGGTATACAGCACATGAGAGTTCCTCGTTTCTTCATGGTACGAGTGTGTAGAGAATGTAGAATGTCTCCCAGCAATGTTGGTACCGGGTTACGGATTAGGAAAAGGTTGATGATGTGTACACTTATGAACTGGTCGGGATTTGGGAATAAAACCAATCCATAGATCAAAAGTGCCATAACTTCCTCAAAAGCTGGATAACTTTTGTTTTCTAGCAGTAGTCGAGCCTTTTCCAACAAGAACTTGGCAAGCAAACCCTTAACCCCACTCTTTGTTTCCCAATTGGACTCGATTTCTGATTTCCGCAGATGTAAAGCAGCAGCAATGACTTCAGGTTTTGGAATCCTTTCTAAACCAGTGAAAGGTAATTGATTTCGAACAGGCAATCCCATTAGTTCAGAGAATTCTTCCAAAGTGGGTACCAACTGGTAATCATGAAAGGTAAAGCAATGATGTTCAGGGTCAAAGAACTGGAACAGGACCCGTATCATGTCTTCTTCAAATTTTGAGGTAACCAAATGGAGTAGGTGACCATGCCTTTCGGTGAATTGAACATTCCTGGGGAATTCTGACACTAAGTCTTTTAGTTCAGACGGTACCGTTGAAATGTTGATTCGGATGTAATCTTTGGTGGCGGGAGCCATTACCTGCAAAAACAAAGGTAAACTCTTTGATCCTTGAAGTGTCTGGTGCAAAAAATGATATGCTTATGATGCAAACATGTGGCACACAAAAACAAATCAAACAATAGCCTTAGGTTTAAAGGCTTGCATGGAGCTGATAGGTGATACCCTCCCCACTGAAGTTGAGTTGGTTAAAACCTGTCCTAGAATAGTATTCGGGTTCTATGATCCTTGGAAGTAACATCTCAATACGGCGCTCGAGCGGCCGATCAAAATATTCCTCGAGGATAACTAACTTCGATCAATTTCAAAGCTAGCCACTTAATAGGCCACAAGTCAAGTTCAACTAAAAAGGTTCTAAGACAAATTAGTGTTTAATGACATTTCGGAAGCCTAATATACTCCTTGATCGTTTTCAAGGGACATCAGTATAAACCAAAGTGTCGCACTAACGATGACTACCAGCTCAACCGTATCGGTACATGCCGTACAGTTTCCTTGGTCTAATGTCATATACTTAAGGTATCTCGAGATTCGGGTTAGAATCTTTCACACAAGCAAAATACCCAAGCAAGCCTTTGAAAAATAAAGCAATCAAGTCAAACAATTGAAAACATCGACCTATTCTCTTAAGGTAACCCCTTTTGAAAACATTTTGTTTTTGAAAGTATTTCCCCAGCAGAGTCGCCAGTTCTGTGGACCTCCGATTTTTTTTAATACCGGGCCATACCTCTGATCTGTAGAGATACGTGAACTGACTCTTTTTTGTCGCTTAATGCTTTCGCATTTTTTGAAAATTCACAGAGTCGCCACCGACCTTTTATTTTATCCAATTAAGGAAAGGTTTATAAAAGAAACAGAAAAAAGACCTTTAAGAAATTCTGGGTAAGGGGGTAGGTTATACAAAGGGAAGGTGTTAGCACCCTTTGTATCCATGGTTATCCATGGGCTCTTAAGTTTGCTTAGCTCACTTGTTTTTCGATGACTTTTCAATTGCTCTGAAATTGCTCATATGTGGTTTCAAATACCTTTGTAATTTGAATTTTGTAATGATCCGTGTGTGGATGTATACAAAATGCTTGTTTATCTTTCGAAAGATGTTTTGAAAAGAACGTTAACTTTGTAATAACCCGTGTTTGGATGTATACAAAGTATTGTCTTTTTTGAAAGTTTTGAAAAATCAACAGTGTATGAGAATTTTGTTTGTTTTGATTTGAGCAAGCAAACTAGGAGGTCTACCCTGA
Source organism: Vicia villosa (assembly GCF_029867415.1). Classification (NCBI taxonomy): domain Eukaryota; kingdom Viridiplantae; phylum Streptophyta; class Magnoliopsida; order Fabales; family Fabaceae; genus Vicia; species Vicia villosa. The sequence goes on along the minus strand of NW_026705151.1, from coordinate 621,816 downwards.
GTTGTAAGGTCTTTATCCTGTTTCCTTTAAAAATCTATCCTTTCACCGGATATAAAAGCAAGGTTCGATTTTGTACTCAAAATAGTAGAATTTGGCTTTGATTTTGAAAGAATGAAAAGGATTACCTGAAGAGGTGCAAGTGTGATTGTGATTGGATTCAGATATTTATCTTTGAAGTTAGTGATCTAACGGTTCAATTTTATCTTTGACATACACGCAGTTTATATGTATGCTGGAAAGTAAAATGCGGAAATGTAAAGTGCGGAAAGTAAATCTACGCTATTACATCGATTGTGCAGGAAATGTAAACTAGCCTATTTACATGAATTTGACATCCTATACATTTATCTAGGAATTTTAAATTGCAAGAAAAATAAAAGGCATGTTTTTGGATTTTTTATGATTTATTTTAATTATAATTAATGCATGATTAATTAAATTAAAATGAAGAAAAAGATGAAAATTGATTTAAACCTAGAAATTAAGCTTAAAATATGTACAAAATATTTGTCAATTAATTTTAAAACAAAACTAATTTTTTTGGAATTTTTGAAATTTGATTTGAAATTGATTTAAGCTAATTAAAACATAATTATGCAAATAATTATACAAATAATTAAAACTTAAAGATAAAATGATTCAAAATATGTACAAAATTAGCTTATAATATATAAACAATATTTAACATGAAGAACAATTTTTTTATGATTTTTGATTGGTTAGAATAATTAAAAAAAGCAAATATATAAATATATACTAATTAATTATGCAAAATATTGAAATTTTGAAGAAAAATAAAATATTTTTATTTCAGAAAATAATATATTATTTTAGAAGTCTAAAAATATTTTTTGTGTATTTTTTGGATTTTTAAAACTATTTTAAATTAATTTAACAAAGAAATTAAAATAAAATAGAAAATAAAATAGAAAATAAAAGGATACTGATCCTGTGTGGTAATCAGTGAGGGAGCATGGTGGGGAAGAGTGATCTGGCGCGTTGGATCATTCATTAAATGAGATCAGATGGTCCAGAAATTGAGGCACATGGTGATCAGTGTAACACCCCAAATCTACTCGGTAATTATAATAAAAATCAGAGTATAAATTCCAAACAAATTCGTTTGAGGTATCACATATTCGTCATAAAAAACAATTGTGGCTTATTTGCCTTCATATAGATACATAGCATGTAACTTAAAACGGACAATTAAATCATTATTAAAATATTACTTTGTTTCAAATTAAATAATTAACTCACAGCGGAATCATTAAACTTCATAAATATTCAAATCAAGTCGTAGCATCATTGCACGCACTACAGGAAAAAAGGTCTCCCGCCACGCCCAGAAAACCGAGGCTATATGCAAAATAACCGTGGCGTAACGCTTAGGCCACGGTTTGGCCACGAAAATCCAACTGTGGAGTATACGGCCGTGGCCTAAAGTAAAGTCCACGGTTTTTTGGTATAGACCACGCATTTTTTACAACCGTGGCTTTTTTAGGCCACGGTTTAGGTAGCTTGATTAAGGCCGCGGTTTGAATTTGCCATGACTGCAGAACTGTGGCTATATGGTAAAGCCACGGTTTTAATTTAACGTTTACGATACAGTTTTGGTTCAAGATATAGCCACAGTTTGGTTATGACCACATATTTAAAACCGTGGTTATATTTTGTACATTCTAAACCATTAATCTTGTCACGGTTTATTTCTGTGCCATTACACAAAGATGTCATTATATATATATTTATATATATAAAATATTCTAGTAACCAATCAAAAGTTTTCCAACTAAGCTAGCTATAATACATTATTAATATACAATAAATAAAAATAATCACAATTATAATGTACTAGTATGTGACCCATTATAAATTTGATACGTTTATATAGAATATCTATTGGCATTCTAATTACAACCCTGAAATATTTAAGAACTATTTAAAGGCACATAGTGTAAGATTGATTACATATTGAAGTGCCAGCAGGTTTATCCAAAACTACATATGATTCCTTCACAGCTATAATCCTTGATCTCCAGTCAATCTCATAGCACCTAAAAAGAGCTTTCAAATGTCAAACATTATCATAATTCATCTCATGCCTCTATAACAAAAATGCAAATCCAAAACCATCTTTGTACAAGTGATGTCTAACCTCACTAGGCGTCTTGAAGGGAATGCAGATGCATTTTATACAAGGACACCTTATCCCTCCCTCGTTTAAAAATTCTGGTCGATTAATGGCTTTATTGACAAAATCTTCAACTCCACTAACAAATTCATTGATTGCATATATTATCATATTCATTCCCCTTTTTCTTATTCAACAAACCAAAAATACACGGTATGATATGAGTATGGTAAAATGTAGGGATACACGACATGTTTAATTCATCAATAAGGCATAGGTAGTGAGTTCACACACACACATATTACAATACAGCAACTACACATAGTATAAATTTTAAAATCAAAAGGAACTACATCCATTGCAAAGTGAAATTTCAACTTGTGAGGCATTAACATGGATCCCTTTACTAATCTAACTACTTCTTTTGTTGTGATTACAGTCTCATGTTTGAGCTTTGCCTCATCCACTTTTGTTTTTTTTGTCTTTACAATAGAAAATCGAAAAAGCCAAGAATGAACTTGCTACCTTGTGTAAACTAATTATTGGCTTATACGTGAAGGAATGGGTGACTCAATCTTATACAATAAAAAAATCATGTGCATGCATCTTCAATAGTGATATGTCACAGTCATTTACAAATCAAAAGGATGAAAATAGATGGACATAACATACACTATCAGAATTGCATGAAATGTGCCAAGCAAAACAATAAAACAAATGCTCTATCTAAATACAACAGCAGCTCAGCAACACAAGACACACAATGCAAGTAAAGTAAAAATGACCCCGACATTGAGCGTGATTACAAGCGCTATCAAGAAGATGTGCACTATCTTTAAAATAACAATTTATCCGACTATTCTCATAAATTTAATTTTAAAAAACACTTTTCCATGAATTCATCTCAAACACCACTCTTAAAATATAAGGCATATAAATATTTCAAAATTCAAATCATTTCTAAATTCACCCCAAATACTCTTCACAGGTGAGATTTTGGAATAAACACCATTGTTAGTCCTAATACATGAATCACTTAATCACAGATATGCAAATCACGTCAAAAAGACAACAGGGACCAAACCATTTTAGTTTACTTCTCAAACCCTCTTACTTTCGTTTTTGTTTTTCAAATATAGATGAATCTACAAAGCTAAGGATAAAAAAAATCACATGGTTAAACAACTCAACTTAAAGGAATGATATGATTGGGAAAAACTAAGTATAATTGAGATATGGCCCAAAAATAATTTATAAAAAGTGACACATGAATTAGACAGTATATATGAAAAATAGTTTTTCACAACCATATAGAAAGATTTCCTAATTTGGTTCAAAAAGGACAGAGATGACATATACCTGGGATTTCAACCTATCAAGCTCCTGATGATTTTGATGAAAAAGTGAAACTGCAGTTCTATTAAGAGCAAAAATTGGAATACTCCTGGAACACAAAAACTCCAAATCCAGAAATACCAATAAGCTTCCAAGAGATTCACAATGAACAAATTAGAAAACAGAAAATGGAGAAGAAACAAAAATTCGAACCTTAAAGCTATTTCATGAAGAGAATGACAACTGGAATCCTTGAAGTTATTTCTTGAAGCGGTCCCTTGAAATTCCGTGAAGAGAAAGAAATGAGAAGATATTAATCATATGGAGATTACACAAAAACCCTAGATCAAATGAGATTAACCGCTTACACCAAATTAAATGAAGATTGAGCTTCGTGTGAGACTGAGAAGTGTTGCTGAGAAAACCCTAAATGAGTTAGAAGTGTTTTTGAGAAGCGGTTCTGCGAATCGTACCGTATCGTTACTGCGAAGGAGAGATTGAATCGTACCGTATCGTTACTGCGAATGAGAGATTCAATCGAATAGAAATGACAAATAGAGATGAGTAGAATGAGAGACGAACCTGAAACAAATCAAATCTGAGAAGCTGAAGCTGAAGCTGAATCAAACGTTGAACCGCCGAAGAACAAGAAGATCCTGAAAAGTATTACCTTGTGACTCAACAATGCATATTCATGTCATATTCTTGATGTTAGAACCTACTACATTCAGAAAAATCCATTACAATTAGCATGCTCACTAAAAATATTTGACATGACCATAAAATCAAAACCTATAAATTAAGACATTTTTCCCCTTTTCATCCAAACCTATAAACTGAACCAAAACAAGATTATATAATAGATAAGCCTCACCTGATTTTCAGGAACCAACAAGACCAGGCAATACACTTCATCAATCACTTCCACAGCCTGTCAAAAAAACCCATCTCAAAAATGGTACTGAAAAAACCCACTCAAAAACACACCTTTGAATCGAATCTAGCGAATCTCATGTCGGGATTTGTTTTCAGTTCAACATTACTACTAAAACAAAAAGTGTGAAGAACAGAAAATGACTAGGGTTTGAGAAGACAAACCTGTTCAGATTCGTGGTGGTGGTGGTGGTTGCTTTGACGGTTAGGGATTTGAAGCAACACATGTTGGGTCGGCGGATGTTGCGGTGGGGGATGTCATGAATTCGCCGGAGCCGTCGAGGGCATGACCATCTAGATTTGCTGCGTGGTTCTTGAGACATTCTTTGTAAGTGTTTGTTACAAGGCTGTTGGTGTTGCGATGGTGGTGGTTGAGATGGTGGTTTGTTAAGGTGGTGGTGGTGGCCGGTTGTGGAGGCGTTTGAGGACAACGTTGGACAAAGAAGATAGTTTTGTTGTTGTGGTAGTGGGAGTGGTGATTTTAGGGTTTGGAACAAGAAATCTGAACTGTCAAATGAGGTTAGACATATGACACCTTATTGTATTTTGGTCCAGCCACAAACCCTCGGCAATAACCTTGTTGTTCTCTGGTGACGGCGGCGATAGGAAAATAAAGAGAAGGAGGGAGTGTGTCGTTTGCGTTTGCAAAAGTGAGAAGAGAGAGTTCAGAGTGATTGAAAGCACCAACTTGAACCCTAATTTCCCTTTTTCTTTTTCTTTTTATTATTTTTATTTATTATTGTTTTTAATTGGTTTTGATTTTAATTTATTTTGATTATTGAATTTTAATTAAGAATAAACTTGTGTTGCTCATTGGACGTGGTGTTTGAAAAATGGAAATTGATGGAAAGAGATTTTGTGTCGCAGTTTTTTTTTATTAAAAAAAATAGAAAAGAAAATATTAAAAGATAGAGGGAAACTAAAAAAATAGGAGGGAACTTTTGGAGGGGTAATTTTTTGGGGCTTTGGCCACAGTTTGAACTGAAAATTATAGGCCTCGGTTTTTTAATTGCGGCTTAAAATATCTACCGTTATATAACCGTGGCAATTGAAGTACAGGCCACAGTTTTACACTCCGGATTCAATATTCTATAACATACGTCTACGCTTTGATAACCATGGCCAAATCATATATGTGGCCACAGTTTTTGAGCTGTGGACAATTTTAGCGTGGCCGTAGGCCAAATTTCTAGTAGTGACGGTAACTTTAAGTAAAAATTTAAAACATAATTCACTTAAAAATTCAGCAAACAAAATAATAAATAAAACAATCGCTTTATCCCCCTGAGTGCTACGTATCAGAGCGACAACCGACTCGAATAACAGCAACTAAAACTTCATAAAGATACTTCGCATCCACAGCTACACGTGAGTACCTGTCCATTTCCCATGGTAGGGAAACATCATTCAGAAAGGGTGAGATATCTACCAATATAAACAAACGCATGATAAACAATATATTAGAATTAAATCATACAAAATTATCACTTCACAGTCACAAAAAAAAAATTATTAATCACTTCACTTCACAAAACCACCTCATGCCACTTCAAATGAGACACAACGGTGCATATGCATGTGGTACCCGGGGCTTCAGCCCCCATCGCCAATTGCCAGTTAAACCGAGGCATCAAGGCATAAGCCTTCGTCGCTAATTTGCCAATTCAGGCCGTCGCCAAAAAATGCATATGTATATGAATGCAACAATCACATTCAACAAACAACATCATCGTCACTAGGCACAAGCTTATATCGTCCCTATACCATTAGATAGAGGTATTTCTCGTCACAAAACTTCCTACAACTTCACGATAGTCGACATAAAATAGCAACAACATAATCACAACTTCGCAAATACTTCACAATGAAATGGCATAATTATTAATTATTACAACTCTGGCTGTTAAAATTACTATATATTAGTCCCTTATATATTCTTTTACTAATTCCTGCTATTTTATTTTACTAAGACTGCTTCTTGCTATTTTACACTGTCATAGGAGCCACGCTGTTAATTAACTAAACATGCTACAACTTTTAATCCTGCTACATATATAAGTTCATCAAATCAATTAAATTAATTAGAACTAATTTGACACTAAGAGAGTATTTTGTTTCTACTAACCTGCATATATATATATATATATATATATATATATATATATATATATATATATATATATATATATATATATATATATATATATATATATATATATATATATATATATATATATATATATATATATATATATATATATATATATATATATATATATATATATATATCAAATCCAGTCAAACTAATTGATTCAATTATAATAATATATTCCTAACCAAGATCTCATAATTAATATACTGTCAGTTTACCAATTGTACAACTCTATTGTTCTTTTTCTAGTCTGCTAATTCTATAACACACTATGTTATATAAATAAATAAAACTATTTTTAATTCTAATAGTCCTAATGTTATTTTACTAATATAACACATATAGTATATTAACTAAACTAATGCTTACTTAATACTGTAGAAGTCAACGAAAACAATGCTACAACAAACAACAAGAAAAAAATATATAAAAAGAAACAGTGGGTGACGCCGGTCACCATGGTGTTACGATCGTAACACCTTTTCATCCTCACAGTGGTGTTGATCGGCACACTTAATTTTACGTATTCCGTTTCAATTTTTAATTTATTTATCAAATCTCGTCAATAACACATCAACGCATAGAAATTAACCGTTTTGCAACATAAATCACACACAATAAACAGAGATAATTTCCTACGAATTTAATCCCACATATCATTCATCATGAGTCTGGTTATAGAGTTAGAACCCCACCCCTTACCTGGATTTCCGGTCTCTCTATAATCTTTTCGGTCGAATTCCGAGTTTCTCCGCAGCTTCTAACTTTTTCCTCATCTGTAACTTCTACGGTCAAATTCCGGAACTGCTTCTCTTTGCTCTTGCCTCTTTCTCCAAAACCCTATTTCTCTTGACGGCTACGTATGCTTATGTTTGTTCTCCTGATATTTTCCAAATATTACTTAAACCAATAATCTAATATTTGTTTATATTCTAATAAATCAAATAATACTAATTCTCATAACTCCTTAATGGGCCAATTAATCCACACCACCAAATTGCTATTCACCACACAACAATTTAATTCAATCCAATTCACTTAAATAAAATAGTCCAGTAATTAAATAATATTATTCTCAATATTATTTCTTCAACATAACCAATCTTATTAATCTTCTGACTATCGACTAAAATCCGAATTTAACTTAATAAACCAAACACGCCTCTTAAAAATAATACCGACAAATCCAACTAATCTGATAAATTCTCAACTTCTTCTAAATCCAATAATTAATTCCTTTAATAATTTAATTAAATAATTAATTAAATTCGGGGCGTTACAACTCTCCTCCACTTAGAATATTTTCGTCCTCGAAAATCTATGCAACACAACCACTCTCAACGTCACATCCCGCTTCAGCTGCGCCCCTCTGATCACCCATCTTAATTCACCGTCCTTATCAAAGTTCCTATCATTTTATACGGTTCGCAAGCTTCAACCAATTTTCAGACTTTCTTTAGCATCCATCACTTTGAACATCATTAAGATAGCAAGATACGTACATAACATCCAATACAATTCCGTCTACTATTAACAAGAGATTAAGGGTGATCAAGTCCTTAATTTGTCAATAGATATCCGACAATCATAATGGAGTATAACCATCATTATTAACTGCAATAGTGTTCCTCTAAACTTATACTTACTAAAAGTACCATACTTCAACAATTTCCAAAATCATCCGAACACGGTAACACCAACGTTTTGCAGCTACATACTACTACACATCTTGTGACAATATCTAATCAAAATTCCTTTATGCTTTCATCAACACTTCTTATCCTTGAAATCCTATTCTTCGCATTTCCAACAACTTCAACAACTCTTATAATTACTTACTAATAATCCAAAACAAGATTTACAACAATTCGTCACTCACTCATTGTTCCTGCGTCAACAGCTTACACCATAGCTACTCAAACAACAACTTCTTAGTCCATCAATAACACTAATCATAATAACTTTCTAAACACCATCTTATGACAATTATCCTTAACGGTTACTTTCAGAAACATCAGGTATTTGCACCAGACTTACAAATCAACAACTGCTACACTACGCCTCATCCTTTAAGAAGTAAACATCAACAACCGTAACATAACCAAGAAGCACAGCTTCTCCCCCACTTAGTTTCAAACCAACTCCTGCAACAAGAAATCTGAAAACAACAAGTACCGACAGTGTTGTACACACTAGTCGCGTACTAAGGGATAAACAACAATTAGACGACTCTGGTCGGACGGACCGACCTGCTCTGATACCACTAATGTAACACCCCAAATCTACTCGGTAATTATAATAAAAATCAGAGTATAAATTCCAAACAAATTCGTTTGAGGTATCACATATTCGTCATAAAAAAACAATTGTGGCTTATTTGCCTTCATATAGATACATAGCATGTAACTTAAAACGGACAATTAAATCATTATTAAAATATTACTTTGTTTCAAATTAAATAATTAACTCACAGCGGAATCATTAAACTTCATAAATATTCAAATCAAGTCGTAGCATCATTGCACGGTAACTTTAAGTAAAAATTTAAAACATAATTCACTTAAAAATTCAGCAAACAAAATAATAAATAAAACAATCGCTTTATCCCCCTGAGTGCTACGTATCAGAGCGACAACCGACTCGAATAACAGCAACTAAAACTTCATAAAGATACTTCGCATCCACAGCTACACGTGAGTACCTGTCCATTTCCCATGGTAGGGAAACATCATTCAGAAAGGGTGAGATATCTACCAATATAAACAAACGCATGATAAACAATATATTAGAATTAAATCATACAAAATTATCACTTCACAGTCACAAAAAAAAAATTATTAATCACTTCACTTCACAAAACCACCTCATGCCACTTCAAATGAGACACAACGGTGCATATGCATGTGGTACCCGGGGCTTCAGCCCCCATCGCCAATTGCCAGTTAAACCGAGGCATCAAGGCATAAGCCTTCGTCGCTAATTTGCCAATTCAGGCCGTCGCCAAAAAATGCATATGTATATGAATGCAACAATCACATTCAACAAACAACATCATCGTCACTAGGCACAAGCTTATATCGTCCCTATACCATTAGATAGAGGTATTTCTCGTCACAAAACTTCCTACAACTTCACGATAGTCGACATAAAATAGCAACAACATAATCACAACTTCGCAAATACTTCACAATGAAATGGCATAATTATTAATTATTACAACTCTGGCTGTTAAAATTACTATATATTAGTCCCTTATATATTCTTTTACTAATTCCTGCTATTTTATTTTACTAAGACTGCTTCTTGCTATTTTACACTGTCATAGGAGCCACGCTGTTAATTAACTAAACATGCTACAACTTTTAATCCTGCTACATATATAAGTTCATCAAATCAATTAAATTAATTAGAACTAATTTGACACTAAGAGAGTATTTTGTTTCTACTAACCTGCATATATATATATATATATATATATATATATATATATATATATATATATATATATATATATATATATATATATATATATATATATATATATATATATATATATATATATATATATATATATATATATATATATATATATATATATCAAATCCAGTCAAACTAATTGATTCAATTATAATAATATATTCCTAACCAAGATCTCATAATTAATATACTGTCAGTTTACCAATTGTACAACTCTATTGTTCTTTTTCTAGTCTGCTAATTCTATAACACACTATGTTATATAAATAAATAAAACTATTTTTAATTCTAATAGTCCTAATGTTATTTTACTAATATAACACATATAGTATATTAACTAAACTAATGCTTACTTAATACTGTAGAAGTCAACGAAAACAATGCTACAACAAACAACAAGAAAAAAATATATAAAAAGAAACAGTGGGTGACGCCGGTCGGCGGTCACCATGGTGTTACGATCGTAACACCTTTTCATCCTCACAGTGGTGTTGATCGGCACACTTAATTTTACGTATTCCGTTTCAATTTTTAATTTATTTATCAAATCTCGTCAATAACACATCAACGCATAGAAATTAACCGTTTTGCAACATAAATCACACACAATAAACAGAGATAATTTCCTACGAATTTAATCCCACATATCATTCATCATGAGTCTGGTTATAGAGTTAGAACCCCACCCCTTACCTGGATTTCCGGTCTCTCTATAATCTTTTCGGTCGAATTCCGAGTTTCTCCGCAGCTTCTAACTTTTTCCTCATCTGTAACTTCTACGGTCAAATTCCGGAACTGCTTCTCTTTGCTCTTGCCTCTTTCTCCAAAACCCTATTTCTCTTGACGGCTACGTATGCTTATGTTTGTTCTCCTGATATTTTCCAAATATTACTTAAACCAATAATCTAATATTTGTTTATATTCTAATAAATCAAATAATACTAATTCTCATAACTCCTTAATGGGCCAATTAATCCACACCACCAAATTGCTATTCACCACACAACAATTTAATTCAATCCAATTCACTTAAATAAAATAGTCCAGTAATTAAATAATATTATTCTCAATATTATTTCTTCAACATAACCAATCTTATTAATCTTCTGACTATCGACTAAAATCCGAATTTAACTTAATAAACCAAACACGCCTCTTAAAAATAATACCGACAAATCCAACTAATCTGATAAATTCTCAACTTCTTCTAAATCCAATAATTAATTCCTTTAATAATTTAATTAAATAATTAATTAAATTCGGGGCGTTACAATCAGTACACCTGCAAAGCACAGGATCAGAGATAAATTTGAAAACACGCGCGCGCTTCTGGACCAATGAGGGGGAGACACCTCATCGTCTTCAACCTTCAGACAAGGCCTTTTACAGCGCTTTTGTAAAAAAGCGCTATTGTAAGTGAACCCTAAATCTGCAAAATAACGAATAGGGTCAAACAAGCATAGAAATCAGGCGCGATGGTACCATTGGATTCGTCTTGTTCCACTGAATGTAACCCTGCCCTTAATTTGTTTTAATTTTGGCCCTAATGAAGAACCCTAATTTTGAGCTAAGTAAACCCTAAAATGGTATATGCTACAAACATCCATTAAAATCCAATTGAAGCTCCAGAAACGACCAGAGCTTCAAACCAAACACAATTATGCATCTACATCTTGTTAAATATGCGTGTGTTATGAGATATAAGTTGGTTTTAGTTTGAACAAACCGTGGCCTATATAGCTCGATTCAGTGATGTTTAGGACTTGCAATTGATTGGAATAGTTTCAGTGAAGCTCAGAGATGATGTTTGAATGCTTAGTTTGTATTGAAATGGACTGAAATTAAAAACTCGAATTTGAATTTTCTTTGAAATTTTTTCAAGTGATTACAAGTGTATATGAGCAAGGCTTTGTTTCTGATTCGTGTCTCCTTGTTACTGAAGTGCTATAGCCTATTTATAAGCATTAGAGTGCTTAGAAACTAAGCCAAAAGCATTGATGAGTTTTTTTTGGAATCTTGACTTTTTCAACATTGGTAGCTTTGCCTTTAAGCCACCATGGCTTGATTTTCTTCTTCTCCTCTGCTGTACTTTGCTTTGGGACAGAGTTGAATGAGTCATGCTTGGAATACAAGCTATTCTTTATCCATTTCATTTTCTTTTTAATTTTAATCTTAAAGTAAGATAAAATCATGCAAAAAATGGATAAAAAATGATGTGGGCTTAGTCTTGGTCGTGGGAGGCCCATATCATCATGGAAATGATGTTTGAATGCTGAAAACTTGGCCCCATTTGGAAAAAACACATTTTTGAGCAATGTTGATTTCATGCATTTTCCCAAAATTTAGCCAACTTCAACAAGGTGTAAATCCTTCAATTTTTGTCATATGAAGGAGATCTTGCACTTTTTAGAAACCTCAAAGAGTCCTCTAACCAATGTCTTTGGTCTCATGTCAAAATGATTTTTGAAGCTCCTTGTGTGTCCTTTTGAAAAAAGTGTCTTTTTGTTGACTTTGAAAATGACCTGTAATGTCTTTGATCATATTTTTCAAATGGTGAATCCAATGACCATGGGATCAATGGCATTTGAAAGATAATTGAATTTCCTTCAAAACAAGCTTTGGTTTGAATTTTTTGGATGAAGGATGAGAGAGTTATGATCAGTCAAAGTTGAGTTGACTTTTCAGGCAAAAACCCTAATTTTGAATCTTAGGGTTTTGTTGATTTTTGATCTTTCCTTGATGAATTATGATCATCCAATGATCAAATGATGAATCCTTTGACAAAATATGGACTTTGACAAAAAATTTCATTTTTGACTGTCTGTTGACTTTTTTGGTCAAACGGGTCGTTTGTTGACTGTTTGAGCTGCTGACGGTGCGTCTGAGTGAATTGAAGTTTGAAAATTTGTATGATGGTACTTTGAGATATATGGATGTGTATGAAATCCATTTGAGCTCTCAAAAACTTGTTGCTCCTGTAAAAACAAGAAAAACCCTGATTAGGGACTGTTTGTGTAGGAGATAGTTAAGCGTACCTGATTTTTGTGCAGTGTTGAGTCTCTGCTAATCGCGTGATATTCAGAGGACTTCTAGCACAAAAGATCTTGGAATTTTGAATTGTGAAAGATTGATTTTATTGATGGTACAAAACACTGAGAATTGTACTGCCAGCAGTTTGGCTGTCAACTGACTGTCCAGGTATTGATGCAGCAGTTAGAGTGAAAAATCAACAGTCAAAGTTAATTTTATTTTTTTGTTATTTTTGTTTTTTTGTTTTATGTGAAAAAATGAAAGTTTATTTACATGACTTGTTAGAAAAACACAGACATAATAAATAACTAATATTTACTGTTACCAGTACAGTATGAGTTTACTGATTCTGCGCCTGCAAAAAGATTTAACTCTGTACCAATTGCGTCAGTACTATTTATTTGTAAATAAATAAATAGCATGTGTGAAGTAATAAACAGTATTTGGCGTTTGCGTAAGAATAAATTCAACTGCAAGCCAAATTACTGTATAAGAAAAATTCTGAAAACTAAGTATTTCATATGTCAGGATATTTGTTGAAATAAAAATCCATGATTATATGAGACTCTTAATTTTCAGATTGGAGTTTTCTTGAAAAATATGTGGGCAAATTTTGGGGTATAACAATGGGGTCCTATGGTGACTGCATTCAAGATTGCAAAGAATCTGAATGAAGTTTCTCTGGAAGAGCTTATCAGTGCCTTGAGAAGCCATGAAATAGAGCTGGACGCAAATGAGCTTCAAAAGAAAGGTAAGTCTATTGCATTAAAATCCAACATCAAGAAATGCACTAACGCTTTTCAGGCTAGAGAAGAAGATCCTGAAGAATCAGAATCTGAAGAAGAAGATGAACTGTCCTTGATCTCCAGAAGGCTAAATCAACTCTGGAAGAACAAGCAAAGGAAGTTCAGAGGCGTCAGAAGTTCAAAGAAATTTGAACGTGGAGAATCTTCTGATGACAGAAGATTTGACAAGAAGAAGGTCATGTGCTAAGAATGCAATGAGCCTGGACACTTCAAGAATGAATGTCCAAAACTTCAGAAGGAAAATCCCAAGAAGAAGTTTCATAAGAAGAAAGGTCTTATGGCAACCTGGGATGAGTCAGAAGATGATTCAGACTCTGAAGATGAGCAGGCTAACTGTGCGCTGATGGCGACAGAAGATGACGGATCAGAATCTACATCAGAATCAGATTCTGAAGAGGTATTTTCTGAACTTACTAGAGATGAGTTAGTTTCCGGTCTAACAGAACTTCTGGAATTCAAGTCTCAGATTAGTCTCAAATACAAAAAGCTGAAAAAGCTATTTGAATTTGAAACAAAGAAGCTTGAGTTGGAGAATTCTGAATTAAAAGAAAAACTTTTAAAATTATCCAATAATGTTGGATCTCCTTCTGATTCAGAAAAATCCACTCCTAGTCTAAACCATATTCTGAAAGAATATGATTTAAGTTTCAGGAAGTTCTTATCTAGAAGTATTGGCAGAAGTCAGCTAGCTTCTATGATATATGCTGTGTCTGGAAACAAAAGAGTTGGCATTGGTTTTGAGGGTGAAATCCCATACAAACTTGAACCTGTTGATGAAATGAAATTCACATACAAGCCATTGTATGATCAGTTCAAGTATGGCCACTCCCATGATATTAGGCACACTTCACATGCTTAAAGTTTTCACATAACACACACCAAAAAGCATGTGACACAACCTAGGAAATATCATGAAACTCACATTAAAAATTATCATGCTGTTCCTCCTATTGCTTACAATGTTAAACCCAAGTTCAATCAGAACTTGAGAAAATCTAACAAGAAAGGACCCAAGAAAATGTGGGTACCTAAGGATAAGATTATTCCTATTGCAGATATCCTTGGCTGCAAAAAGGACAAAGCACAACATGTCATGGTACCTGGACTCTGGATGCTCACGACACATGACAGGAAGAAGGTCTATGTTCCAAGACCTGGTGCTTAAGTCTGGAGGAGAAGTCAAGTTTGGAGGAGATCAGAAGGGCAAGATAATTGGCTCTGGAACTATAAAGTCTGGTAACTCTCCTTCCATTTCTAATGTACTTCTTGTAGAAGGATTAACACATAACCTCTTATCTATCAGTCAATTGAGTGACAATGGTTATGATATAATCTTTAATCAAAAGTCTTGCAAGGCTGTAAATCAGAAGGATGGCTCAATCCTATTTACAGGCAAGAGGAAGAACAACATTTATAAGACAGATCTGCAAGATCTTATGAGTCAGAAGGTGACTTGTCTTATGTCTGTTTCTGAAGAGCAGTGGGTCTGGCACAGAACATTAGGTCATGCTAGTTTGAGAAAGATTTCTCAGATTAACAAACTGGATCTAGTCAGAGGACTCCCTAATCTGAAATTCAAATCAGATGCTCTTTGTGAAGCATGTCAGAAGGGCAAGTTCTCCAAACCTGCATTCAAGTCCAAGAATGTTGTTTCTACCTCAAGGCCATTAGAACTCTTGCACATTGATCTGTTTGGCCCAGTCAAAACAGCATCTGTCAGAGGGAAGAAATATGGATTAGTCATCGTAGATGATTATAGCCGCTGGACGTGGGTAAAATTCTTGAAACACAAGGATGAGTCTCATTCAGTGTTCTTTGATTTCTGCATGCAGATTCAATCTGAAAAAGAGTGTAAAATCATAAAGGTTAGAAGTGATCATGGTGGTGAATTTGAGAACAGATCCTTTGAAGAATTCTTCAAAGAAAATGGTATTGCCCATGATTTCTCTTGTCCTAGAACTCCACAGCAAAATGGAGTTGTAGAACGAAAGAATAGGACTCTGCAAGAAATGGCCAGAACCATGATCAATGAAACCAATATGGCTAAGCATTTCTGGGCAGAAGCAATAAACACTGCATGCTATATTCAGAATAGAATATCTATAAGACCTATTCTAAATAAGACTCCTTATGAATTGTGGAAGAATAAAAAGCCCAACATTTCATATTTCCATCCTTTTGGATGTGTATGCTTTATTCTGAACACTAAGGATCATCTTGGTAAGTTTGATTCCAAAGCACAAAAATGTTTCCTTCTTGGATATTCTGAACGCTCAAAAGGCTACAGAGTATACAACACTGAAACTTTGATTGTGGAAGAATCAATCAATATCAGGTTTGATGATAAGCTTGGTTCTGAAAAACCAAAGCAGTTTGATAATTTTGCAGATTGTGATATTGATATATCAGAAGTTGTTGAGCCAAGAAGCAACGCATCAGAAGCAGAGCTTCTCAGAAGCAAAGAATCTGAAGATCAAGTATCAGCTTCTCTGGAGAATCTAAGCATTTCTGAAGAACCATCTGTCAGAAGATCATCCAGACTCATCTCTGGTCATTCAGAAGATGTCATTCTTGGAAAGAAGGATGATCCAATCAGAACAAGAGCATTCCTTAAGAACAATGCAGACTGTCAATTAGGCCTTGTATCTTTGATCGAGCCAACTTCTGTTGATCATGCTCTAGAAGATCCAGACTGGATAATTGCTATGCAAGAAGAACTGAATCAGTTTACAAGGAATGATGTTTGGGATCTTGTTCCTAGACCAGATGGATTCAATATAATCGGTACAAAATGGGTCTTCAGAAACAAGCTCAGTGAGAAAGGTGAAGTGGTAAGGAACAAAGCCAGACTGGTGGCTCAGGGCTATAGTCAGCAAGAAGGGATTGACTATACAGAAACCTTTGCACCAGTGGCCAGGTTAGAATCTATTCGTCTATTAATTTCATTTGCCACTCAACATAACATCACTCTCTATCAGATGGATGTTAAGAGTGCCTTCTTAAATGGTTATATAGATGAAGAAGTTTATGTCCATCAACCTCCTGGTTTTGAAGACTCTATGTCTCCTAATCATGTTTTTAAACTAAAGAAATCGTTGTATGGATTGAAACAAGCTCCCAGAGCTTGGTATGAACGCTTAAGTTCTTTCCTTCTGGATAATGGTTTCACTAGAGGAAAAGTGGACACTACTCTCTTTTGTAAAACCTTTAAAAGGGATATTTTAATTTGTCAAATATATGTAGATGATATTATTTTTGGAACATCTAATACTACACTTGGAAAGGAGTTTGCTGAGTCCATGCAGGCTGAGTTTGAAATGAGCATGATGGGAGAACTCAAGTATTTCCTTTGAATACAAATAAATCAAACATCAGAAGGAACGTATGTTCACCAAACCAAGTATGTGAAGGAACTTCTGAAGAAGTTTAATCTTCTAGACTGCAAAGAAGCCAAAACTCCTATGCATCCAACATGCATCCTAGGTAAGGATGAGGTAAGTAAGAAGGTAGATCAGAAGTTATACAGAGGTATGATTGGATCTCTTCTATATTTGACTGCTTCTAGACCTGACATTCTGTTCAGTGTTTGTTTGTGTGCTAGATTCCAATCAGATCCTAGAGAATCTCATTTAACTGCTGTTAAGAGAATTCTAAGGTATTTGAAAGGTACTACTAATGTTGGCTTAGTTTACAGAAAATCTAAAGAATACAACTTAGTAGGATTCTGCGATGCTGACTATGCTGGAGACAGAATTGAAAGAAAGAGTACTTCAGGAAGTTGCCAATTTCTTGGAAGTCATTTGATCTCCTGGTATAGCAAGAAGCAAGCAACTATTGCTCTATCAACAACAGAAGCAGAATATGTCGCTGCTGCTGGTTGCAGTACACAGATGCTCTGGATGAAGAGTCAGTTAGAAGATTATCAGATATATGAGAGTAACATTCCTATATTCTGTGATAATACTTCTGCTATATGTTTATCTAAGAATCCTATTCTTCATTCAAAGGCTAAACATATTGAGATTAAACATCATTTCATAAGGGACTATGTTCAGAAGGGTGTTATATCTTTAAACTTTGTTGATACAGACCATCAATGGGCTGATATCTTTTCAAAACCCCTGGCTGAAGATAGGTTTAAGTTCATTCTGAAGAACATCAGTATGGATTTATGCCCAGAATGAGAAGATGAGAAGTTCTTACGTATGAGTATCTTCTGAAATGAATGTGGATTTTTTTTAATCAGAAGTTCTGATTGAAATCTTTTAGAAATTATGATTCGGTTATTACTAACGCTTCATTGTCTAAGTTGATTCAGAACCTCTTTTAAAGCAAAACAGCTATAACGTTGTATCTCGGGATGGTAAACCTGTCGTTACTATTCATGGATAAGCGCGCGTGCAGTTGAAGGGACGCCGACCATAGGTAACTGTGCTAGTCACCTCATTTGTCTTTATTATCTCTCCTCATGTCACGTAACATTAAATGCTATCCATCATTTGTTTCATTTTATTTTCTTTTAAATACTCTTCAAACGCTTCTCCTTCCCTCTTATATTTTCTCTATTACACTTTGTCCTTGTTTTCCTTCTCTATTTTTTTTTTTTTGCATTCATATCAAACCCTAGCTGTTCATTATCTGTAAATCCATCATGAACTCTTCATCAAGTCCAGGAAACCATGAAAATGATCAAAACAAAAAGAGAAAAGCTGTTGAAACATCTTCTTCCAAACCCAAAAAGATAAAGATCACCTATGATCCTCTCAAGGTGAATCCATTCGAAGCAAAGTTATCTGGAAACTATTCTAGACGTGTGTTTCAACCCCCTGGTGAAAGCCCTCCATCATCTCCATCTTCTTCCTCATCTTTTTACCTTCAAGACTCAACTTCCTCCTCATCTAACCTTTCCTCTCCCTCAACCCATTCCAAAGAAATCTCTTCATTTTCACCTACTGAGAATGTTGTCTCTGATAAAGACTGTGGAAGATCTGCATCAGAACCAAGTCTCCCTGACCCCTCGCCTGGAAGCCCAAGAAGCAGTCAATGCTGAGTTTCGCTCCTTCATGGCAAGGCAAGCTACAAGCACTGACGGGATTCATGATGTTCTGGCGCGGATTTTGCGTAGGCTAGGATCTTAGTCCTTTGGTCTTTGTAGTTTTCTTTCCTTGTTGCATCTGTTTTCCTGCATTCCTCTCTTGTAATCTTTCTTGTTGAAATCAATGAAAAGCTTCTTTGTTTTCACATTCCAGTGATTTTATTTGTCGTTTTATTCATCTGAATCTTTTGAAATATTCTTTTTGATGTTATGACAAAAAGGGGGAGAAGATAAATGATAAATGATTTGATTAATCTATCAGTTGCTGGGTAAAGCTCCCACACATTTTCTAACAAGAACTGCAAGTTCTATATGGTTTAAGTGTTTTGCAGGTATAAAGAAGTGAAGAGAATCTTCAAAGCAAACACAAGAAGCAAAACCATAAGAAGTGTTATTCTGTAAAAAGAATAAGCTCATGGAAACTGAAGCAAGCTGAGTGCTATCAAGCTTCAGAAATCAGAAGCAAGAAAGAAGAATGAATCAGAAGCACTGATAATAGAATTTGATCCATAATTGTCTATTTGCTCTGACAAAATTCTATTTGCTCTGATACATTATTTTAGCCTATATGGCTCTGATACATATAATGTGTTCTAATATACATTTTATGTTCTGACTCGTTCATGCTGACTTTTGTCGTTTAGTTTTTGTTCTGTAACATTTCAGGATGTAGAGATGCTCTGATGATGCTCTGGTACATTCAACAATGTTCTGATACAAATCTAGCATGAAGTGATGTTGGTAGAAATTCAAAGCTCTGAAGCTATCCGAGGGAAGCAGAAATCAGAAGCTGTGAATGTTCTAAAGATCCAGAAAACTCAAGTTCTGAAGCTGTCCTAAATGGAAGCAGAAATCAGAAGCTGTGAATGTTCAGAAGATCAAAGAAATTCAAGTTCTGAAGCTGTCCTAGATGGAAGCAGAAATCAGAAGCTGTGAATGTTCAGAAGATCAAAGAAATTCAAGTTCTGAAGCTGTCCTAGGTGGAAGCAGGAATCAGAAGCTGTGAGTGTTCTAGGGATCTAAGGAAATTCTAGTTCTGAAGCTGTCCAATGGAAGCAGAAGTCAGAAGCTATGAATTCTCTGAAGACAGAAGCTTATGTGATCGTCTCTACCGAAATAATCAGGGAAGTCTTTTATTAAAGTTCTTCGAGTATTTATTTCAGGGGGAGATTATTTATCTCAGGGGGAGATTGTTAATCTCAGGGGGAGACATATTCATATGCTTATGCTATAGCTGTGTAATTTGTCTTTTGCCGTCTGCTCTTTCTGATCGCAAATTCATATCATTTATATATGTTTTTGTCATCATCAAAAAGGGGGAGATTGTTAGAACAAGATTTGTTCTGATCAATTATCTTAGTTTTGATGATAACAATAATATGAATTTTGCTTAAGATAATATGGTACTCTAATCCAATGCAATTTCCTTTTCAGGAAATATATAAAGAGTACGCATAATTCAGCGCTCAGAAGCTTTGTCTCAAAGGGTTCAGCATGCAACATCAGAACATGGTCTGGCAAGACATCAGAAGATGGTCGAAGCAGAATCAGAACATGGGTCTATGGAAGCATCAGAAGAACATGAGATCAGAAGCACTGAAGTTCTGATGGTATCACGCACAGAAGCACTTCAAGGTCAGAAGATCAGAAGATGCTTTGCACCAAGCTGTTTGACTCTGATGATATTCAAACGTTGTATTCACAAACATCAGATCAGAAGGAAGTACAAGTGGCAAGCTACGCTGACTGACAAAAGGAACGTTAAAAGCTACTAAAGGCAACGTCAGTAGACACAGCGTGAACAAGGCTCGAGGTAGCTGACAAAAGCGTATAACATTAAATGCGATGCTGTACGGAACACGCAAAGCATTAAATGCACTCAACGGTCATCTTCTCCAACGCCTATAAATATGAAGTTCTGATGAGAAGCAAGGTTAACGATTCTGAACAAAAACAACTCATATTAACTTGCTGAAACTCTATTCTATTCAAAGCTCAGAATCTTCATCTTCATCAAAGCTCACTACATTGCTGTTGTAATATATTAGTGAGATTAAGCTTAAACGTTAAGAGAAATATCACAGTTTGTGATTATAGCTTTTAAGAAGCAATTGTAATACTCTTAGAATTGATTACATTAAGTTGTAAGGAACTAGAGTGATCGTGTGGATCAGAATACTCTAGGAAGTCTTAGAGGTTATCTAAGCAGGTTGTAACTAGAGTAATCGTGTGGATCAGAATACTCTAGAAAGTCTTAGAGGGTATCTAAGCAGTTGTTCCTGGAGTGATCAGTGTGTGATCAGAAGACTCTGGAAGACTTAGTTGCTGACTAAGTGGAGAACCATTGTAATCCGTGCGATTAGTGGATTAAATCCTCAGTTGAGGTAAATCATCTCTGCGGGGGTGGACTGGAGTAGTTTAGTTAACAACGAACCAGGATAAAAATAACTGTGCAATTTATTTTTATCTGTCAAGTTTTTAAAGCTACACTTATTCAAACCCCCCCCCTTTCTAAGTGTTTTTCTATCCTTCATTTTATGCTAATGCGATGCCAACGGAAGATACGAAGTATGTGCGCAAAACAGTTGTGAGGGGGAGAGTCATTTCATTCAACCGGGCTGCCATTAGTTCTTATCTTGGTGATCCATTAGCCCTTCCTGAAAATGGCTGTGAGTATGCAAGGATACATAGAGCAAGGGAGTGGAATATGGATGAAGTAGCAGAGACTCTTTCTTTTGAGAGTCGTGGTTTTTCTCTTAACCCATCTGGCATACCAGTGAAGATGGACCGAGGGAACATGAATCAGATGGCTCAGCTCTACCTCACCCTGCTTCTGAACAACTTGAAGCCGAAG